>NC_067399.1:399422516-399722516 GCF_016432865.1 Antechinus flavipes | reverse complement strand
GATATACATGACATGACAGTTTTCCAAAATGAAGTATTTTAAAATAATTTTAAATTTTTTAATTATATTAATTTCCCAAACATTTTGGAATAATATTGCTATGCTCCAATGAATCTATGATCTCATTGATGTGGAAACTCCCTCTAAAAATGCATTTTACAATCCATTACTATCTACTCATCTGTATAACTCTTTTCCTTGTCCTCCTGCAACTTCCAGAGGGTTACCCTCTCTTTCCCCAACATGCAAAGGAACTTCTTCTAGTTTTCTTGGTATTTGGAATGATTTTAATTGATCAACAAACACAGTACAGACAAAAGGTTAATGATTGCCTAGATATCAGTAGAAAGACAGACATCTGTGAAGGATGTCAATGAGGAGAAATTTACAGGACTTGACAACTAATGATTATATATGAAGAATGAGTGAAAGTAAAGAATCAAATATGAGTCTTAGCTCATACATGATTTCTCACTGGATGATTGACTCATCTTTTTTTCCAATCATCTTTTTCTTCTATGACATCTTTACAAAACTACTTCTATATAATTCCTATAAATACAAATAAGTAATGTATTTTAGCCTGTTCACTCCCACCAAGTGCCTCTCCATTGTCTTTCAACTAACTTCAGTTCTTCAGTACTAAAGTATCACATGTCTCATACTCATACAATACCAGAAGAATATTGGTGCTTAAAAAAAAGTTTTTTAATCCTCTACTTCATGGAGAAATTTTATGTAATTAAAAGGGCTGAAAAGTTTTCCCAAAGATAATCCATCCTGTTTTCTTCTTCATTTCAATTCTGAGCTTCATGGTGCATTTTCAGTGTCTGTCCAAAATAAACATACTCTTTTGTGAAGATTTTAGGTTTTCCATCTAACTCTATATCATAATCTGGACACCAGGCTGAGTCAAAATGGTTGAGTAAAAGCAGGGATTCACCTAAGCTTTCCCCCAAATGTATCCAAATATCATTAAATAATAACTCTAAACAAATTCTAGAGCAGCAAAACCCACAAAAAGATAGAGTGAAACAATCTTCCAGGCCAGAACAACTTGGAAGGTATTTCTGTTGCATCAGGGTGAGAGAAAGCACAGTTTAGCTCAGGCTTCCCTAACCAATCCCATCCTCAGCGAATCAGGAACAGACCTCAGGGCAAATGAATCAGAAGCTTCAGGGGCAGTTTCCAGACTCAGCCCAAGGCTGGCAAAGAGTTTGAGTGGCTGGCCTAAAGAAGATTATACAAATCTTGTTGCTAACGCTGAAACTCTGTTGTTTTGCTTATACTCAAATCCAGGTCCTGGTCCTAGGTGGCAGTCTCAGGGTAAGGAGAAGAACTAGCACATCAGAGCTTGAAGCCACAATGGGGTAAGGATCCTCCTCACAGTTCTAGGGCAGAAAAGAGTACTTATTGTCACTCACACATCAGAGCACAGGCCAAGAGAGTAGTAAACACACTTCTCCTTAGATTATACTGCCTTGAAATAATTAAAAAGCTACAGTTCCCAGAAGTTTCTCTGAAAACAACTGAACAAAAACCCTGAAGCTTGAGACAAAACACCCTCCTCCCTAGAAGCAGAGTTCTACTTTAACAAAGAGTTAAAAGTCAAGTAATAGAGTGTAAAAAATGAATAAACAACATGAGAGTCTAACAACAGAAAATTACTATGGTGACAAGAAGATCAAAATACACATTCAGAAGATAACAAAATCAAAGCTCCTACATTCAAAGCCTCCAAGAAAAATATGAATTGGCCATGGAAGCGCTCAAAAAGGATTTTGAAAATCAAGTAAGAGAAGTAGAAAAAAGTTGGGAAGAGAAAATAGTGATACAAGAAAATCATGAAAAGCAAGTCAATTGTTTGATAAAGGAGAAAAAAAATACTGAAGAAAAAATGCTTTAAAAAACAAACCAAATGGTAAAGGAAGTATAAAAATTCAACGAGGAGAAGAAAGCCTTAAAAAGAATTGGTCAAATGGAAAAAGAGACACAAAAATTCACTAAAGAAAAAAACTCCTTAAAAAATAGAATTGGCTAAATTGGGGTGGGGATGCAAAAATCCACTGAAGAAAACAACTCCTTTAAAAGTAGAATTGGGTAAATGAAAAAGGAGATACAAAAGCCTTCCTAAAAAAATAATAATAATTCCTTAAAAATTAGAATTGAGCAGATGAAAGCCAATAATTTTATAAGACAGCAAAAACCAATAAAACAAAACCAAAAGAATAAAAAATAGAAGAGATGTGTGAAATATCTCATTGAAAAAAACAACTGACTTGGAAAATAGATCCAGGAGAGATAATTTTAAAATTATCAATCTACCAGAAAGTCATGATTAAAAAAAAAAAAGATCCAAGACATCAGCTTTCATGAAATTGTCAAGAAAAAACTGTTCTGGTATTCTAAAACCAGAGGGTAAAATAGAGATTGAAACAATCCACCAATCACCTCCTAAAAGAAAATCCCAAAATGAAAACTCCCAAGAATCTATTGCCAAGTTCCAGAGTGCTCAAGTCAAGGTGAAAATATTGCAAGCAGCCAGAAAGAAATGATTCAAGTATCATCGAGCCAAGTTGTCCATGAGGACAACACAAGATTTCACAGCTTCTATATTAAAGTTTTGGAGGGTTTAGAATATGATATTCTAGAGGGCAAAGAAGGTAGGATTACAATCAAGAATCAGCTACCCAGCAAAAATGAATTTATTATTACTCTTCACAGGGAGAAATGGATATTCAATGTAATAAAAGACTTTTGAGCATTCTTGATGAAAAAGAACAGAGCTGAATAGAAATTTGACTTTCAAATACAAGATTCAAGAAAAACATAAAAAGGTAAATAGGAAAAGAAAATCATAAGGTACTTAATAAAGGTAAACTGTTTACATTCCTACATGGGAAGATGATACTTGTAATTCATAAGGACTTTCTCATTATTAGGGAAATTAGAAGGAATATATAGAGACACATATATACATACACATATATATAGGAGGCACAGGGTCTAAGCTGAATATGAAAGGATAATATCTTAAAAAATAAAATTAAGAGGTGAGGGGAGAGTGTACTGGGAAAAGGGGAAAGGAAGAGGTAAAATGGGGTAAATTATCACACATAAAATAAACAAGAAAAAGCTTTCACAGTGGAGGGGAAGAAAGGGGAAACAAGGGAGAATGAATGAAACTTACTTTCATCAGAATTAGTTCAAAGAGGGAATAACATACACACTCAATTGGATATAGAAATTGATCTTACTCTCCAGGATAGCAGGAGGGAAAGCAGATGGACTCAGAGGAAGGGAGTAAAACAGAAGGGAGGGAAGATTGGGGAAGACAGTAGTGAGGAGCAAAACACTTTTGAGGAAGAACAGGATAAAAGGAGAGAGAGAATAGAATAAATGGTGGGGAATAAAGTTAGCAAGAGAAATTGTAGGGAAAAAATTTTCTGTGATAAAGGCCTCATTTTTCAAACATAAGAGAACTGAATCAAATTTATAAAAAAAGAGCAAGTACTCAACTGACAAATGATCAAAAGATATGAATAGTTTTCAGATAAAGTAATCATAAGTATCTAAAGTCATATGAAAAAATGTTCCAGCAAACTTCTGAATTACTATTATATTGGCTAATAGAACAGAGAAGGAAAATGACAAATTTGGAGGGGATGTGGGAAAAGCAAGACATTGATGCATTGTTAGTGGAGTTGAGAACTGATTTGACCATTTTATTGAATAATTTAGAACTATAACAAAAAGGGAAAGGACCTATATATACAAAAAAAATTATGCAACTGGGGTTATTCATCAACTGGGGAATGGTTGAATTAATTGTGTATTGATTGTGATTGAATACTATTGTGCTATAAGAAATGATGAGCAGGATGCCCTCAGAAAAACCTGGAAGGAATTCCATGAACTGATATAAAGTGGAATGCACTGAGTAAAAAGTAACAGCAATATTATAAGATAATCTGTGAATGATATTAATTGTTCTGAGCAATATAATGATCCAAGATAACTCTGAAAGAATTGTGATGAAAAAATGCTTTCATAGCAGAGAAACAACTGGTGGTGTCTGAATGCAGACTGAAGCATACTTTTTTTTTTACTTTATGTTTCTTGATGGTTTTTTAAAATCTATGTTTTCATTCACAACATGACTATTATGTACATTTTTTACGTGACACATACATATAACCTATATTGAATTGCTTGCATTATCAATGAAGGGATGGTGGGGAAGGAGGAAAAAAAGAGAATTTGGAACTCAAAGTTTTAAAAATGAATGTTGAAAATTGTTTTCACGTGTAACTGTGGAAATAATTGAATAATCAAATACAGATAGACAGACAGACAGATAGATGATTGATAGATAGATAGATAGATAGATAGATAGATAAAAACACATTTTTTATTCATTGGGTAGTTCTGGTATGGATAGGAGACAGAATTCGTTTGCATGGCTCAGTGGATAGAAAGTTGGGTTTAAATCAGGAAAACAAGTTCAAATTCTGTCTCAGTCACTTATTAGATGTGTAAATCCTGAATAAGACACTTAATTTTTCTGTACCTTAGTTTCCTCTTTTCTAAAATGAGATTTTTGCATTTGAAATTAATTGAATAAATAAATAAGGGGGTTAGATTCAATAACCTCTAAAGTCCCTTTTAGCTCTAACTCTTATTGTGGTTCTCATTATACCAATCCTACCATATTTCAGTACTTATGCAATCAGCACAAAACCATCACACAAAAGTACGTGGAGGACTTCATCATTTCTTATATATGGGCCCTCTTTGGCCATTCTCTATTATCTATTCCAAGGACATGTGTAGGGTTTTGACATTTGCACAAAGACATTTTGTTGTAACAGACATTTTAATTTGTTCTATGGGTCAAAAGCCTTTCTATAATCAACAATGATCATGTGGGGTCTTAAATTCTTTATAATTTTAATCAATTGTGTAACAGTAAGAATGTGGTTTGCTTTAGAAAATCATTTATGAAAGCTTGCTCATTCATGTTTTATATTATCATCCAGGATACCTTCTATGTATGTGTGTAAATTATTCTAAAAAGAACTTGTACAAGAGGGAAAATAGACATATGATAGTAGTTATTGATATTCTTATATTATTTCTCCTCAATCTCTACAAATCCCTTCCTGTCTTTCGAGGGCACTTGTTCTCCTAATGAGATGTTTTAAATTATTTTCTTTTTTTTTTTCATTCTTTTGGTTTTGCTTTATTATTTCTTTATGTCTTGTGAAGACATTCGTTTCTCCTTGTCCAATTCTATTTTAAGGAGTTATTTTCTTCAGTAAGTTTAAAATTCTTTTTCTAATTGATTGACTTTTTAAAATAAATTTCTTGCTTTTATTACATTATTTATTTCTTTCCCCAATTTTTCCTCAATCTCTCTTTGCTTTTTTTTTAAATCCTTTTTAATCTCTTCAAAAGCTTGTTTGGGGCTTCTAATCATTTTACATTTTTCTTTGAAGCTTTACAGGAAGCTGTTTTGTCTTCTGAGTTTGAACCATGATCTTTTCAATCACCATAGTAGCTATCTATCGTTGAGTTCTTTCTCTGTTTTGTTTTTTTTTTTTTCCTTCTCATTTTTAATGACCTATTTCTTGGCTGTTAACTTATGTTAAAGTCAGGGTCTGTTCTTGGAGTGTGGAGGATAATGCCTCAGGCTTCAGGCTTTTCATGTTATTATTTTCTGAGCTCAAAGTTCTTCCAGTGCTCTACATTGCAAGACTAGGTGTGGTCACTGATCCTCCTGTTCACATTTTAGCCTATAAGTGATAACAGGTACTTCTCTTGACCCTGAGCCACCACGAGGGCCCCTAGCACCACTGCCACCTCAAACACTCTGGTTTCCTACAATCCCTCAGGCAGTTGCAAGTGTCAGCTCATCTCTCAGCCCTGAAATGAAAGTCAGGGACTCTCAATTCTGAGTGACCAGACTGAGCAATGCCTACCATTCTGCAATCCCATTCACCAGCTCCTTACCCACAACCACAACCTGGGACCATGTCTGGTTAGTGGGCCTGGGCCCAAAGTCCAACATCAGTGGAGTGCCCCCTCAGTCTTTCCCTGATAAGCCATCCAATGCCCAACACCATGTGAAGCAGTTTCTTGAAGGTGAAGCTGCCACTTATACAGCTGTCCTTGAGCTTGTTTTTTTGTTGATTGAGTAGAATATGCACTTCAATCAGGCCAGACCACCACTTTAGGAGGTCAGATCTTTCTTCAGCACCCCCCCGCAAATTGTCTAAGACTTTTCAACTTTTACCCTGACTTTTAATTATTGCTGCTGCTGTGAAATTTACTTTGAGACATTCTTAAAAGTTATTGGAGGGAAGAGAAGGAAGATTTGGGAGAATTAGATAGTTTTCCACTTTAATCCACCATCTTCCCACAATTCCTCTCTTACCTTCTTCAATATCATTGAGAATCTTGTCACACAATGTCCTTAAAATCATGTTTTCCTAGAATTGACCTTCTCTCTGTAAATGTAGTCTGCTTCAGTTCCTTCCTCCCACTTCCTTCTTTTTCCATAGTTCCAATTCAATTTCCTAGTAATATTAGAAGCATAAGAGTATATAGCTCTAGAGTGGAAAGGAATCTTAGAGATTATTCCAACTAGTGCATTTTTTTTTTTAACAGATGAGGCAACAGGAATGCAAAAGGATTGAATGACATGACCAAGATCAAGGTTGAACATGATCACATAAGGTAGAACCACAAATGTGATGGTTCCATTCTCCTTAATCGTGAAAAAATTTGTTACAAAAATCTTTACAAATCTTTTCCATTTTATCCCTCTGCTATATAATTGGATTGTTCAGTCATATCCAACACTTCATGACCCCATTTGGGATTTTCTTGGCAAAAATACTGGAGTGATTTGCTATTTCCTTCTCCAGCTCATTTTCTAGATGAGGAAACCAAGGCAAACAGAATTAAGTGATTTGTCCACACTCATACAGCTAAGTGCATGTCTGAGGTTGGATTTGAACTCAGGTCTCCCTAACTCCAGCCCTAGCAATCTGCCCCTTACACCACCTAGCTGCCCCATCATTGAATTGGCCACCTGCTTCTTACAGTGAAGCTTTGGAAGAGTTGGACCTAAAAATCCTGTTCTCTGAATCCCAGTCTAGGGCTCTTTCCACTTACCCACACAACATCCAAAGTTATTGTTTCTCTTCTGTCAAAGGAGAAGTTCTCCCATTTCCATCATGTATTTGTAATATTTATATTCACCTACCAGTCTTGGTACATTTTACAAGCAGTAGGGGCATTTTTACCTCTACTAAGACCAGGGCTTCAAAAGAGAAAAGAGGGGGGAAATGGAGAAAAAAAAAAAGAGAAAGAAAGGAGGATTTAAGAAGCAAGTATCTAGTTAAAAGGATAGTGTCTGAAAACAGGTTTGGGATTTCTCATCTGTAGCTTAAATTATAATAATAATGGGCCCTTGGGCCTCAAACAGGCTGGCAAAAATGTATTTGAATAGTTTCACATACTTGCACATTTAATCATGAGTTTTAAACTGAAAAGAAAAGGGGAGGGAGAAAACTGCATAAATGTACCTGCCAAGCCAGCTACCACTGAAAGAAGTTACAGTGTAGGAAGAAGCAGAGCAGTAGAGATGACCAGACAAAATTCAAGAAGGGAGCCATCATTAAAATCTGTGGCTTCAGATGTCTATTCACATATACATAAAATATGGATGACAGGCAAGGTGAACTACAGATTGTAATGCAAGGAGACAGGTTTAACCTTACATGAGACTTGGTGGGATGGCCAGAATAAGCTCTGGAAGGTTATACTTTATTGAGAAGGGGATTTGGAGCCTGGAGTTCTACAAACCAGGAACCAGAAATGTTTCACAACTAATAAAAGTGTTTTTAAACTTATTGGAATCATCAAAGAAAGGGGTTACTCAGGATGGAGGAAAGGAAACACTTTTTTCCCCAAATGAGAAATTTCAGTCCTATGGGAAAAAATGTTTCTTTGTTAGAACTGGGGAATAGGTCTGGCAGCAACTGGGTTTTTTTTGGGGGGGATGGGGGCAGTAATATCTGCATAAATTGTCAGTGGCAGTTGAAATTTGTCGTGCTAGCTCCTTTGCAAGTGAGCATATATGGGAAACGCTTACCATTTCCAGCATCTTCCCTGTCTCTTTTTCAGTGCTTGCTGGACTCTGGGGCAATCAGGTGGCACAGTAGATAGAGCTTTGGATTAACAAATATCTGAGTTCAAGTGCTACCCTAGATACTTTGAGGTCACTAGAAAGTACAGTGGATAGTGCTGAACCTGGAAGATGAGAGTGTAAACCTGCCTCAGACACTTGCTAGCTGTGTACCCTGGGAAAGTAGCCTCTGTAACCTCAGTTTCTTCAACTGTAAAATGGGAATTATAATAGTATTTACCTCTCAGAGTTGTTGTGAGGATCAAATAAGATGTCTATAAAGGGTTTTAGAAATGTTAAAGTGCCATATGAATGATAGCTGTTACTATTATGTCCCTTTCTGGAGATAAGGATATTCTAAGAATAATTCGTCATTTGTTTGGCTCATATCCTCATTCACTTAGATCCTAAATTGTTCTCTTCCCTTTTCAGCAAAACTCTCAAAGAAATCTCTAAATTAATAGGTAGGGTAGCATGCATTTACTACAATGAAAATAAAAATAAAATGCATAGTATTAACATCTAAATGGTAGCAGCAGCCCCAGATTCTTCAGGTAAAGTCTGAATCTTCTATTCTGACCCCTCTACCGATCTTCTTTTGCATTATGCTTCTTTATTCTTATAAGTTAGAGGGAAACAAATGCACCCAAAAACCACTGTAAAAAAGTATTATCAAAAAAGGCATAAGGGAAATAAAATCATCCCACCATTCCCTTATCTTCTTATGTGGCTGGGAGCAACCATCAAGTCTGCTACCTGGCTAGCATCCAACTCACACCTGTATGATACTTCATCCATTGGTCTCAGTAAGTCCCCCTGGATACCCAAGAAGTTCATGTTCTGTCTCTGGATCTCCTCCCAGAATGTCACTGATGACAGATCATCAAGATCATGGACTGGCTCCAAGCTCTCCCTAACTGAGATTTAAAGTTCAAAGGACAAAGCACCTTAACTGACCTCAATGAGGTTAAATCACCATATCCATACAAGCAACATCCCAAGTTACTACAAGAACTGATGGATAGGATCCCCATGCCACTCTCCTGCAAAACAATAGAGGTGCTGCTGGGCTAGAGAAAAACAAATGTTGCCCCAATTAGAAGGAAGGAAGGGAGGAAGGGAGGGAGGGAAGAAAGGAAAGAAGGAAGGACAGAGGGAGGGAGGGAGGAAAGGGGGCAGGGGGGGGAGGAAGGAACCTGAAAAACCAATGAGCTTAACTTCCATTCCTAAAAAAAAAAATTCTAGGATAAATTATTAAAGTCACGTGAGTGAACTTCTAGCAAGGCCATGCCAGATTAAGTTCCCTTCCTTTATTGACAGAGCTAATAGATATGATTGACACATCTTTTTTCCTATTCATATATCTTATTTTCCTTCTACCACTTCTCCGTCATAGTCCTAATATTCTTCATTCATACAATATGGGGTAACCTGCTCATAACAAAAGACTTGAAGTGGGAGTTACAGGTACTGTATCTCTCCATTGCCCAGATGATCTTCAGAGACTATAGATTCCTTAATCCTTAACTATACACCACCACCAGAAAAACATTTGTGTTTAAAAAGAATGTGTTGATCCTTTCTGGAATTTTGTCATGGGTAAATTTTTAGTTATCTCGACTGCTATTCTTCTTCCTTTGTTGTAGTTATGACTTGGTATCTAGCTTAGTAGGTTATAAGATCCATGATAGCAATTTTTCCCTTCCATTCTAAATTGTTCCTTATCTTCATTTTCTATCTTCCTCCATCTTCCATCTCCATAACTTTGCACAGACTTTCTTACATACTTGAAACAAGCTGTTTTTTCATCTCTGCTTCACCTCCCTAATTTCCTTTAAAGTTTCTACATAAGAGCTTTTGTGATTCTCCCAATAAATCATTTATTTTACATAAGTTTGTATATGTCTATGTTGTCTTCCCTGATGAAATGTAAGCTCCATTAGGGTAGGAATTGTTTTACTTCTGCTTTGGGCTCCAGCACCTAGCACAGTGCCTGACCCCAATAAACACAAACAACTTATTAAGTGATGATGATAAAATAAATATTAAGTCAACCCTGGGTTCTCAAAACTTGTTTTAGCAGAGTAACAGCTTTGGCAGATCCTTCCAACCTAGAAAAGATTTATCTGCAAGCCCAGTATCAAAGAATGTGACTATTATCTGAGGACAAGCCTATGCAAGAATGGAAAAGTCCATCCCCAGAAGGTTAGCTTTGCAGTGATGAATATTTTTGGCTACAGCTTCTTATATAACTGTCTACTAAGATGTGGAAGGTTTTAAATCTGCATTTAGTGAGGATACTACCCACTTCTATCAATTGAATCAACAAGCACTTATCAAGTATCTACAATGAGTAAGAGTTACAAAGGAAGATGTAAGGGCTACAGAGAAAGGGGTTGAAACAACCCCTGCCCTCAAAAAGCTTACACAGTAATGGGGAAAATAGCAAATGTGTACAAACGTATCTACAGAATAAACATCAAGAAAATTCATATAAGTGCAAAGTGGTTTGGAAGGAAGGACACTCCATTTGGGAAAGATCAGGAAAGACATGTAGAAGATGGTGCCCAAAGTGTATCTTGAAGGAAGAGAGGAGAAAAAGGATTGAGAGAGAAGAGAGTGTCTATAAGGGGTAGATGGAGAAGCAATATTTATTAGGCATGAAGCAATGAAAAGCTTGTGCAAAAGCAGAATTGGCAGATGGACTGTGAGGAAGTGATAGGAAGCAAGTTTGTCTGGATTATAGTTGGTGGATAAGGAGAAATGGCCAACAAAAGATAATTTGGGGCCATGTTGTAAAGGGCTTTCAAAGACAGAAGGGTTAATATTTTATCCCACTGAAATTGATTGTATAGGAAAGTGATATGATCAAATATAACTAAACTTAAAGAAAATTAATTTGACAACAGCCTGTAGGATGGACTGGAGAGGTAAGAAATTTGAAACAGGAATATCAATTAGGAGGATATCACAATAGGGAAGGGATTATTTACATGAGGGGTTACAATAAGACAGTAGACATATGAATAGAAAGAAAGGGTTGGATGCCAGAAATATTGTAAAGACAAAAACAACAAGAATTGGTAACAGATTTTTTTGCACTTAATAATACTTTTTTTTTTCAATTTCATGTAAAGTTAGTTTTCAACACTTATTTTTGCAAGATTTTGAATTTCCACCAGAATTATTCTTTTTTTTTTTTTTTTTTTTTTTTTTTTTTTTTTTTTTTTTAGGGAATCGAATTTTATTGAGAAAAGGAAAGATGCAGGACAATAATTTGAGGGGATAGTGAACATTTATTAAAGATGGAGATTTGGTCATATTTGAAAGCATTGAAGAAGGAACCATTAGTTGAAGATTCAAGAGAGAGAGGGGTCATTAAAGTAGGACACTGCTAGAAATCATGAGAACACTCAAGGACCACTGAAAGTGTAGAGGATTTGACCTTGGCAAGAAGCCAGGTTGTATCTTTGTTAGAGACTGGGGAAGAAAGAGACAGAATGAAAGGTGAAAGTACAGGCTTTTGACATGAAGAGAATAATAGAAGATGAAACTGACTTCAAGTGGCCTCAATTTTCTCACTAAAGTCAGATGCAAAGTCCTCTTTGGAGAGGGGCAGTGTGAGAGGTGTGGGAGGCTTGAGCAGAGAAGATTTGGAATAATCTTGGTAGGGATTGAGAAAGGAAATCAATTAAAGAAGAATAAAAGGATTATCTCATAGCAGGAAGACCCAGCTGAAATTAGGGCTACATAACATGAATTTATAATTTACCTGGGCAGCACAATTATGAGACTTCCTCTAGCTCTATTCAGTGCAGGAGCACAGGAGGCAGATGATAAGAATAATCTAGAGCTGAGGTTTGGCAAGAAGAGATAGGTGGGGAAAGGACAAACAGACCAGAGACTCAAAGTCAAATTCAGTGTAGAAATAACCCTAACTATAGGGTTGAGATGGGAATGAGAGGAAAATGAAGTCAAAGCAGGGCTAAAGACGTAAAAAGTATTGAGGGAGAGGAGTAGAGATTTTGATTATGGCAATGAATAGCTTAAGAGGTAGAATGATAAGAAGTTATGGTAAATAAATTTTATAATTTTTATATTTAATTACATATTTACAATATATAATTTTATATATTTATATAATTATTTTTATATTTACAATTAAGTTTTTATTTATAGTTTATAATTAAGGAAGTGGAACACTTGCAGATATGGTGAGATTCACTGGGTGATCATCCCTTTGTGTAACTGAGTTCAGATAAAGTAAAGCCAAGGGGAATTTATTAAGTGTCTGTCATGTGACAGACACCAGGTTAAGCACTAGAGACATTAAGAAAAGCACAAAACAATTTCTGCTCTCAAAGTGTTCACAGTCTAAGTGGGAAGACAACATGCAAACGACTACGTACAATCAGAATTTAGAGAGAATTAAATGGACATAATAGAAAGAAAGCTTTGACATCAAGAATCTGAAAAGGCTTCTTAAGGAAGGTAGTATGTAATGAAGGAACCCAATTCAATTCAATAAGCATTATTAAGTAGTTAATTAAAAAAAAAAGTAGTTAGTAAAGAAATAGAATTCCTGACATCAAGGAACTTACCGTCTAAAGGGAGAAGACAGGAAGGAAGCTGGAAGCAAGGTGAGCTGGAACAGGTCATGGAATTTAAGGAGGTTCTGAGGAATTGGAAGTTCAAGGAATTTGAGAGAACATCAGTTTGAAATCTGAAGTCCAGTAATATAAGGGCAATTGTTGAGTAGAAGAAAATAAGAAGATAAAATCAGAGATCCTTAAAAATAATAAAGTACTAAGACAATAATATTTGTCCTATTTGTGTCTGGATATAGATTGATTATATCAGGCAATAACTAAATCACTGATTTGGGACAAGAGAAGAGAAAGGACCTGGATTCAAACATCACACATGCTTAAAATAGGGGGAAAGGAGTAAAGAACTTGAATAATTTCACATAAATACTAAAATCTGAATCTGACTAACCTCCTTAAAGCCTAGGGGAGCTTTGGGGAGATAATCTCCAAGGTAAGGGACTTGATGGTAAATGTTTAATTAGCTTTCAGTTTTTTGGTGGGGGGGAGGAAGGATTATAAACAACACATTTTTAAATTTAATCTGCATTATTAGCATTTTCTCCATCATATTCTTAAATCTAGATCTTCAAAAAACAATAAACCAAGCCCTACTTTATAGTATTTGCCAATGTCTAAGGTATAAATGCTCGGACTAAAAATTCATAATCAGCTCTTATAAATTGATTCAAGCAGGTTCCAGTACACTCTTGTGCCTCTCACAATCTAAGATTGAACTTCAGGGTTTTCCAGGACAAAGTATTTTTAAAAGATAGGATACACACCACATTCGTCTTAATCTCAATCCCTATTTGCCCCTTTAGCTAATTCATATAGGTATGCCTTAGCTTTTGAAATAGACTCTAAACTTTTGGAATATAGGAATCTTATCTCTTATAAGCATAGCATAGGATTGAACACACACTGGGTACTCAATGAATACTTTTGAATTACCAAATGAACCAATTTGGTCCCAAATCTTACAATAATGACTCAAATGTTCCTTGCACTTCTTTTAAGTTTTAAGCAACACAATTTTCTTTAAATCCATTCAGTTCCAATATGACAAAAATTTATTGGGTACCTGGCACTAGCCTTATGATAGCTGCTGAAGGAGTTGCAAAGTTTAGATAAGACAGAGTCCTTGCTCTCATAGTGCATAGTCTAGTATTGGAGGAAATAACCTGAAAGCAACAATATAAAAGCAAGATATACACGGGATAAATTGGCTAAAATCAATAGAGGGAAAGCTCAAGCATTAAGAAGGATCAGAACAGGGCAACTAGGTGGGCCGTGGATAGAGCACCAGCCCTGAAGTCAGGAGGACCTGAGTTCAAATATGGTCTCAGACACTTAACACGTCTTGGCTGTGTGACCCTGGGGAAGTCACTTAACACCCCCCCCCCCATTGCTTCAGGGGAGACAGAGAGAGAGAGAGAGAGAGAGAGAGAGAGAGAGAGAGAGAGAAGAAGAAGAAGAAGGAGGAGGAGGAGGAGGAAACAGAGGAGGAGAAAGAGGAGGAGGAGGAGAGGCTAATAGAAGGATAGGATACACACAGATAGCCATAATATAACATAACACATTATTACTGTCTCGGAGAGTTGTTAAATTCTGGGCCACATGATTCCTACTTGAGCAAAGTTTATTACTGACTGGGGATATCAAAGAAGGCTTCATGGAAAAGGTATCATTTAAATTGGGTTTTAAAGGATGAGTAGTAATTCAATAGGAGAATGAAGGGAATACTGAGGATAGGGAAAAGGCAAAGCAGAAGTAAAGCACAGACAGAAGATAGGCCTTCCTAAGAAGCCCAGGAAGTCTGGAGCATCCAGCCCATAGGGCAAATGAGACATGAAATGGCTGGAAATGTAGATTACAGAGAGCCTTGAATGTCAAACAGAAAAGCCTGGAATTAACTACAAACAGGAAGATGCAGAAAATTGTTGAGTGGAGGACTACCCAATCAGATCCATGCACAAGGAAGATTAGTGTTATATAAGAGTACAGATAGAGTGAGAGGAAGGAGAGGAAGGAGAAACTGTTAGGAGATAAATAGTCCAGGAGGATAGTAAAGGATAGGATGAAGGTTGTTCTGGGGGAAGGGAGTAGCAATGAGGAAAAAGAGGAAGGGAGAAGATGTGAGAGATACTGCAGAGCTCTGGAAAGTTTCTGTTTTCGTATCCCAGCATGAGGGTCCAGGCATCGGGCCAGGACATATACTCTCCCCATCACCCTCCCTGTAACACCTGAAGTCACTTCATGACTTGGAAGCTTGGCGTGTGAACAAATCCATCTTCCCTTCAGACCTCTTTCAGCACTCTGCAGTTGGCAGATTAGGCACAGGAGGAGAGACAGGTGAGGAAACTTCTGTCCATATTTCTTAGAGTTGGTAGTGGAATTTATTTGCAAAATATTTTGGGAAACTGCAAGAGCTAGAGAGAAAAAATGATAAAAGGACAACCAAGGATTGTAGAAATAAGTTCTCACACTGAGTCTAGTGCAGATGGTCTGCTTGGATTGCTTTAATGCCACAAGAACCAGAGGAGTGATGGGTGCCAAGTTATAGAAAGGGCACAATCATTGCTGTCTGTAGAGGCCTGAACTGGAGGGGAATCTGGTGTGCTGCCCAGACTTCAGCAAAATCAGGGAGCGTTCGCTCCTTAACTTCACTCATCTTTGTGTTTTTGCACAAACCATTTCATTTTAACAACAAATGCTGGAGAACATTTTAAACATACACCAAACTTTAACACACAAAAAAGGTGTAACTAAAATATCAGGAGCTCTGTTCTCTTCACTGATGAAGCAAAATATATAGGAAATGAAGACTGATTTACAGGTAATTTGGCATGGATGTAATGTCAAACTTTGTAGCTCTCCAATTCTTTCATTAACTTTGCAAGGTTTTATTGATGTCTTGAGACATCTGAGTGCCCTCATGTGGCTCATTTCAACCTTTCAGCCTCAAAGCAATTTCTATGCTAAAACTGCACATGTTACCAAATACAGTCTGTTGTCTGTTTTAGAGGAAAGAAACTGTCCTCAAAGCTAAGAAGCCTCTCTTCTGACAAATACTAGCTGTGGGAACCTGGGCAAATCACCTATCAATGCTCTAAGATTTTAAGTTGCAGATGTAAAAGTATATTTAAAACATTTTATTAGTTTCTCTAGAAATATTGAAAAATGAATATTTTCTCTAGTCTAAAACCTTTCCAAGATTTCATAGAACAAAAGGGTAAGATACCCTGAAAAGGATCATGGGTGAAATCCAAATTTAATTCTTGTCTAGACAAAAATCAATGGTTTTCCTACCCTTTCAAGTGATTAGGTTATTTACCCATCTAAGAGCAAAAAGTCTTCTTTTTCCCTAATCCCTGAAACAAGGACACTAGAACTCAATCATCTCCATTGAAAAAGAATGATACTGATCATATGAAAGAGACCCTTTTAAATCTTTGATGGATGTGGCCTAGAAAGAATGGGAAAGTGACTTGAATAGTAACTATTTTAGAATATTAATTCCAATTTTTTTTTAAAACATATAATCTTTCTCTTGTTCAAGATTCTCATAAATGTTACTTCAAATTGTTTTGGGGTAGAAAGACAAATCCAAAGGGTAAAGGGGAACAGGAGAGGAGGGAACATAACTCACTGAATATCTCTCTCTCTCCAAACTAGAAATGCTTGGATATTAGATTAATATTTAAAATAAGTTGAATTATTTCTGGCAAATTTGTGCCAAAAATATGAGATACCATATTCATATTTTTTTATTCAATAAAGAGAAGTTGACCTGTGTTAATAGAAGTTTCCTCACTTGATAGTTTCTTATGTCAATGATATCAAAGCCTCAGTTCTTATTAGAGGGCCAGCCCTTGCCCTAACTATGTGGAAATGTCCTTATTTGGAATTTATAGGGACTGAGTACAGAGTGTAGCTTGATTCAGGGGTTAATAAATATGTTGCATTGTATTGATTTTTAAAACAAGTTCATAGAAAGAACCTTTTAAGATGATGAATTTTTTTTAATTCACTAAATCAACATCTTTGAACTTATTTCCTCTTAATCTAATAAAAGCCCTTCCTCCTTCTCTCTAGTACCTTGAATTTCTTCACAAGACAGATTTCCCCACACAGAGTTTATGTTTAGGCAGCCATAATTAAATGCTCCCCACTTACTAAGAAAAAAAAGTCTTAAGAATTGAGTTTTAGAATGCCATCATGTCAATGACTTCTGAAATAAGAGACAGGAGAAGACCTTGCCAAGAAATTTCAGACTCTCAGCAGATAGCTAAGTCTGGACCTTATCACTGGCCAATTTTCCTGATATCTGCTTGGTCCTAAGTCCCAAGTTACTTGCCTCTGTATCCCCATTCATGCTTGAGAAATGACATTCCTACAATCACTTCTCAGGGAACACACACTGAGAGAAAGAGAGAGAGAGAGAGAGAGAGAGAGAGAGAGAGAGAGAGAGAGAGAGAGAGAGAGAGAGAGAGAAGAGAGAGAGAGAGAGAGAGAGAGAGAGAGAGAGAGAGAGAGAGAGAGAGAGAGAGAGAGAGAGAGAGATAACTGAACTCTCAAACTGAGGAACACCACAGAGAATCACTGAGAAGTTACATAAAAGCCAGGGATCTCTGAACCCCAAGAACCACCTTCATCATGTACAATTCACTTGCATTGAGGACATCTTTACAACTACCTAGTAGTAGAGAGACAGTATGGCATAGCTGATATAGCCCTGAACTGGAATCAAGAAGATTTAGGTTCAAATTCTGCCTCAGAAATTTAATATCCATGTTATCCTAGACAGGTCACTTAACACCTCTTAATCTAAACTTTCCTCATCTGTAAAATAAAAATAATGATAGCATTAACTTTAAAGTTAGTTTAAGGATTAAATAAGATAATATATTAAAGTGTTCCACAAAAAGTGTTATATAATATTAGCTTTTAAACTTAATACTTTGATCTGTTACAACAGAAGGGCATGGGTTGATCTAGATCCCAGCTTCTTAAACTGTGGGTCGCAACCCAAATGAGGTCCCATAACTGAATGTGGGGGTCACAAAATTATGGTTTATTATTAGCAAATGTTTGATTCACATACCTGTTTTCTGTACTTATATACCCAGGATCGTGTAAAAATCTCTTAGGCAAAAAAGGGTCATGAATAGAAAAAGTTTTAGAAGCTCTGATCTACATCACACCAGTGTCTGTCATGCTGCTGCCAAAGCATAGCTTTAAACTTCCTTCAGTTAACTCTCATCGGCATGCGGAGATTTGCCAGGCATCTTCCCAAAAGCAGCACTTATACCATAACCTAACTCACCCTCCTGCCTGGGCCGTAACTCATGGGGAGTCCTGTAACCTCTAACTCCTGGTGACACACAGGAGAGAACAGGGCTCACACACCCTCATCAAAGACGCGGCTCTCACTGACCTTCCTGCCAGAGTCTATCCCAACCCTTGGGGTTTACCTTGCCAGGACTTCAGGCAACTGCCAGCACACCCCATCCACAAGACTCCCCAGAATGTTAGGGTTGGAAGGACCTCAGAGGCTAAGTTCAATGCATATCCAAAAAGAATTCCTGTTACAAAATAACCATCAACTGTCTTCCTAGGTTAAGATCATCACTTCTAATACCACCATGCCTTGACTAGTATTTCCTTTCCTCTGACTGGAAGGCTAGAGAATAGAGTGCCAATGTGCTCCCAATGCCTTCGTTTATATGGGGAAGGAATTAGACTTTGCTCATTCTCATCTGCTGCTCTGCCTCGTCTCAGATCCATGGAAAAAGAGGCCCTCTGGTGTCTGTCTCTTTTTCACACACACATTCTCTCCAATTTCTCTCTCTCTCTCTCTCTCTCTCTCTCTCTCTCTCTCTCTTTCTCTCTCTCTCTCTCTCTTTCTCTCTCTCTCTCTCTCTCTTTCTCTCTCTCTCTCTCTCTCTTTCTTTTTCTCTCCCTTTCTCTCTCTCTCTCCCTTTCTCTTTCTCTCCCTTTCTCTCTCTCTCTCTCCCTTTCTCTCTCTCTCTTTCTCTCTCTCTGTCTCTCTCTCTGTCTCTCTCTTCCCCTTCCTTCTCCCTCCTCCCCCTTTTCTCTCTCTCCCAACTGCTTCTGTGTATTGTGTCCCCTTTCTATTAGATCGTAAGCTCCTTGAGGACAGGGACTATCGTTCTTTTTATTAATTGTATCCCCAGTACTTAGTACAGTGTAGTGCTGAATTAAAGTTTATTGCATTGGATTGGTCATCTAGCCTTTTCTTCCCTCTAGTGAAAGAGAACCCATTATCTCCTGAAATAGTCCACTCCATGTTTATATATTTCTCATTGTTAGGAAGTTTTTCCTCATTCCAAGCCAAAATTTACCCTTTCCAACTTCCACTTATTGCTCCTAGGGAAACCCAAACATAGACACACAGGGAAAGGTGCCAGAGTACTAGGCCATGCCTCATTCCAGGAGCTACATGGCTCTGCCACCATGAAGTCTTACTCCCCTAGCTCTCTTTCTTTTCCTTCTATCAAGATAATCAACCGCCCAGTATTAAGGCCAATTTAGAAATAGACTCAAAGGCCCAGGCTCTCCTCCAGCTTTTACCTACTACCTACAGACAATTTTAGAGAAGGAGAAAGCTGATGACCTTTTTTAGGGTTAGTAGTTGCTGCTTTCTTGCTGACACAGGTTAATTCCCCTGCCTTTCTGATTGAATTAATGGCTAAGCCAAATAATTCTTTTCTTACTATATATATAGATAGATATAGATATTCATTTATTTATTTATTTGTATACTTATATAAATATATAAAAAGCTTCACCTCAAGTATTTGAGGTCACACTGAAAGTTCCCTGTAAGTATTTCTAACTATAAAAAATAAAGTTACTTACTATATAAGGGGAAAAATATGTAATTTTTATTCTCTCTTTTTGCAGTAGCTGTTTCAAAAGCTCAGAACTAGACTACAGCTAAATTAATATCGTATTGTTTTGGATTGCTGGTTCCTTTTATGAAACTACCTCTGGAATGTTAAATATTTCCATCCTCAGACATTCACACAAATTCAGTAACTTATTCTGAAGATCACACTATCCCTGCTCTTTCTTTATAATGGCCTTTGGCCAAAAGAAATAAAATTTGACCTACAAAACATTTTCATTGAATTGGAGGGAAAAGATATCTTATTAATAATTCTTTTTAAAATCAATTGCAATATTTTAATGAATTTTGCTTATGCATATTAAAAACATTTGTATTGGGTTGCCAAATATTGCAACTTAATTGTTTTACCCAAATAAAAAGGCTATTATTCACACTTAAACAATACCCTCTGATTTTTTGATTGAAGGGAAGAGTCATAAACCCCTTCATGTAAGCAGAAGAAACAGGACAGATATCTTTGGCTGCATTCATTTTGAAACTTTTTTTAAAATTTCTCCACAAAGTCCTATTGACGATAGACTTAATTGTTTTAATATAAATAAAGAGATTTTAAGAACTTTTTTGTAAATCTAAATCACATTTTCTTTTCCCTCCTTCCTCTCAGCTGGTTCTTCACTCCATCCTTCATCATATCTTTCTCTCTCTTCTTCTGCCATTCCCTCTCCTATCTTCTCTCTGTCCCTCACCTCTCCTCTCTTCCATATGTCTTCCATTCTCTTATTTTCCCCTCTTTTTTTCTTCATTCCTTTCTCTTCACTTCCCCTCTTCCTCCTTCCTCATACTACAAAGTCACCAATGCCCAGCCTAAGATCTCAGGCTACTCAAAGCACAAACCAATTAACAAAACAGTTCTCACAGGCATACATATCACAGGGAAACAAAGACTCTTACAGAAAGACTACTAGTTGACTAGTAAGTCTAGGCAACTTCATGGCTCTGCCACATTGTGCTTTTGCCAGGCTCTCTTTTTCTCTCACATCAATAAAATCAGTTTTACAACTACAGTAAGTATATTAGTCAGTTTAAGAAATAGCAAGTCAGTGGCCAAAGATCTCTCTGCTTTTCTCTAATATTTACAGGAAGCTTAAGGATGGAAAGATGCCCTCTCCAGATGCATTGGCAACTGCTCCCTTCCCGTTCTCCACAGACTTGTCTTCTTGATTCTTGCAATATTAAAACAGAAGAGACCTTTGTCATGATCTCTTCAAATGATTATTTTCATTAACAAAATACCATCTTCTCAATTCAGTGAAACAAGCAATTATTAAGCACCAATTACAAGTAGTTTTTGATGCCTGATCCTGAGGATACTAAGATGAAACATCACACAAACTTTACCCTCTAGGACCCTTTAATTTAATAGAGAGTTTAATAGAGAAGATTACAAACACAAATGCCAATAAGTGTTATTCATAATAAAATGTGATGAGAGCAAAGAATAGGTCTGGATAAATTACTAAAAAGAAAATTTGAAGAAAGTAATATATTCAGCTAGAAAGAAATGCATGATCCAAAGGTTAAGACTTGTAGGAAGAGAGAATTTAAACAGCAAAGGTATAGGGGAAAGGTCCAGGAATGAGATAGGACCTGAATGAATTCCTGGTGAAAGGAAATGGCAAGACAATATTAGGGAACAGCTAGTAGTCCAGTTTGATTGCAACATAGATTGCAAGGGAATAAATAAGGTTGGAAAGGTAAATAGAATCCAAGCTTTTCCATTAAGAAGATTAATTTGACAGTTGGATAAGGATAGATTGAAGAAAAGAGAAACTGGATACAAAGAAACTGGATAGAAGGTTATTATAATAGTCCAAGCTAGAGACAATTATGTCCTAAATGAGATTAATGTCAGTGAGAATGGAGAGAGGAGTAGATAGATTTAAGAGATGTTCTAGCAATAGAACTGGAAGGATTTGGCAACTGATGTGGAACACGATGGAGAGAAGAATCAAAGAAAATTCTGTGACTTCAAGTCTTGAGAGTCTAGGAAAATAATACTAACTATAAAAGCCTTTTTGGAGTCCCCATTGGTAATGACCATTCCCCCACAAGACTTCACACAGCATACACACACACCTTTTACTAGACTGTAATTTTTTTTTCCTGAGGTAATTGGGGTTAAGCGACTTGCCCAGGGTCATACAGCTAGTGTCTGAGAGCAGTTTTGAATTCAGGTTCTCCTGACTTTCAAGGCTGGTGTTCTATCCACTGCACCACCTAGCTGCCCCTAGACTGTAAATTCTGTGAAGGCGCAGGCTGTTCTTCTTTAAAGTTTGTGTCTGGCTCAGCACATAGCACAGTGCTCTCCATAACAGGTATTTGATAAATGAGTTAAACAGATATGTACATTTAATGTCTCAGTGATACATGGCATGTCCAAGTAGCAGTAGCAACCCTCACCTAGCAGGTTACCCTGCTCTCTGTGAAGAAAAGAAGGCTTGATTGACTTATTCGTCAACAAGAGAAAATGGGATCTAATTGTCAGCCAGGCAGCACAATAACCAAATAGTTTGTCCAAGGGTATCCAGTGTGCATGCTTAGGTTCTCTTAACAGTTTAATCCACTGGTCAACAAGACTATGTTAACTTGCAACATGCATTTATAATGCTCTGACTTCCCACCATAAGCATGAATAGTAAGGTTTAGCTGCCTTTCCTGGCCAAATTCAAACTATTGTCTGGAAAAAATAAATAGAATTTTGCTCTAGAATATAAGGATTATGAACATCTTAACATGATCCTCTTAGTGGCTCCACCATCCTGCATTTGGAAAATCTGATCTTAATTAACTCATCTATAATAGCTAGGTAGTATGGTAGATAAAGTGTTGGACTGGTATGTGATCTGGAGTACCTGTGTTTGAATCCTACCTCACACACTTTCTAGCTGTATCACCCTGGATAAGTTACTTTACCTCTCTCATACTCAGTATCCTCATCTATTAAATGGGCATAAATAAAAGTACCTACCTCACAGAATTGTCATGAGGATCAAATTAAATTGCTAATCTCGAAACATTGTATAAATGTTTATTATAAGATTGAGACAGTTGACTTTTTTAAAGATCATAAGATTTATTAGAACACTTTAAAGCAAAGAAACTGCAAAAAAAAAAAAAAAAAAGTTGCTGCACTTCATCACTTCCCCCAGTGTTTCTCCAAACTGGTAGATGGGGAAAAAAAAAATAAAGGAGGTTAAATGTTGGGAGCCCACGAAAATTAGCTCTGCAATCAGAAAAGGGGGCGGGGGGGGGGGGGGCAGTGCAGGTTTGAGTAAAAGATAAAGGGAAGAATTGTTCATTGGAATTGGTCTCCTGGCCCAATTTCATTAGCCCCTGAGGTTTCATGGCAAATGCCAGGCCAGTTTTGCCTCTAACCATTGGTCTGTCTCTCCCCACCAATAATTTGGTGTTGTTTCTGCAATAGGTCTCAGATGTTACAGTTCTCCCAAAGTGTGCTTCCTGTCTCAAATATCACTTCATGAATGTGGGCTACTTGTATTTTTGTTTTTCTTCCCAGGTTATTTTTATCTTCAAAGTTTTTCTTGTGCAACAAGAAAACTGTTTGGATCCATACACATATATATATTGTATCTAAGATATATTTTAACATGTTTAACATGTATAAAACTGCTTGCCTTCTAGAGGAGGGGGTGGAGGGAGGGAAGGGGAAAGTTGGAACAGAAGTGAGTGCAAAGGATAATGTTGTAAAAATTACCCAGGCATATGTTCTGTTAATAAAAAGCTATAATAAAAAGAAGAAGAAGAAAATTAACCAGGCCCCAGAAAAGGAGAAAAGACTATTAGAAAGAGACAATAAAGAATCTGGACTTAAAAAAAAAATCTCGCTTCACTCGTTTCCATTCTCCACACTGTTGTTAAAATAGTTTTCCTTAAACAATGATCTTACCATAAGACTTCTCTACTCAACCAACTCAAGGATAACTTATAAACTACTCTGGTTAGCTTTGGCAGGGAGGGAAACTGGGGGAACAAGGGAGGTGGAGGGACAAAGCAATTAGAATTAAGAAATTTGCCTAGTGCATTGACCTACACCACATATCAAGACAAAGTCAAATTGGGTTCATGATTTAGACATTAAAAAGTGATATTATAAGCAAATTAGAACACAGGATAGTTTACCTCTCAGATCTGTGGAGAAAGAAGGAATTTGTGTCCAAAGAAGAACTGAAGATTTTTACTGATCACAAAATAGATAATTTTGATTATGTTAAATTTAAAAGGTTTTGTGCAGGGGCAGCTAAGTGGTGCAGTGGATAGAGCCCCAGTCCTGAAGTCAGGAAGCCCTGAGTTCAAATTTGGCCTCAGATATTTAACACTTCCTAGTGTGTGACCCTGGGCAAGTCACTTAACCCAATTGCCTCAGGGGGAAAAAAGTTTTTGTACAAACAAAATTAATGCAGACAAGATCAGAAGGGAAGTAATAAATTGGAAAAACATCATTTAAGGGTTCTGATAAAGGCCTCATTTCTAGAATATATAGAAAAATGACTCAAATTTATAATAGTTCAAGCCATTCTCCAGTTGATAAATGGTCAAAGGATATGAACATACAATTTTCAGATAAAGAAATTGAAACTATTTGTAGTCACATGAAAAGGTGCTCCAAATCACTATTGATCATAGAAATGCAAATTAAGACAACTCTGAAATACCCCTACACAACTCTCAGATTGGCTAAGATGACAGGAAAAGATAGTGACGAATATTGGAGGGGATGTGGGAGAACTGGGACACTGATGCATTGTTGGTGGAGTTGTGAACGAATCTAACCATTCTGGAGAGCAGTTTGAACTATGCTCAAAAAGTTATCAAACTGTACATACCCTTTGATCCAGCAGTGTTTCTACTGGGCTTATATCCCAAAGAGATACTAAAGAAGGGAAAGGGACCTGTATGTGCAAGAATGTTTGTGGCAGCCCTCTTTGTATACTGGCCAGAAACTGGAAACTGAGTAGATGCCCATCAATTAGAGAATGACTGAATAAACTGTGGTATATGAATGCTATGAAATATTATTGTTCTGTAAGAAATGACCAGCAGGATGGTTTTATAAAAGTCTAGAGAGACTTACATGAACTGATGCTAAGTGAAATGAGCAGAATCAGGAGATCATTGTACATGGCAACAGCAACATTATATAATGATCAATTCTGATGAATGTGACTCCTTCCAACAGTGAGATGGCTGATGCCAGTCCCAATGATTTTGTGACGAAGAGAGTCATCTACACCCAGAGAGAGGATTATAGGAACTGAATGTGGACCACAACATAGCATTCTCACTTTTTGTTGTTTTCTTACTCATTTTCTTCCCTTTTTGATCTGGTTTTTCTTATGCAGCAAGAGAATTATATAAATACGTTTACATATATTGGATTTAACATATATTTTAACATGTATAACATATATTGGGTTGCTTGCCATCTAGGGGAGAAGATGGTGGGAAGGAGGGAAAAATCTGAAACACAAAGCTATATAAAGGTCAATGTTGAAAAATTATCCAATTTTATTTTCAATAAAAAGCTTTAAAAAATTTTTGCTTATCTCTCTCTCTCTCTCTCTCTCTCTCTCTCTCTCTCTCTCTCTCTCTCTCTCTCTTCAACACACACACACACACACCACTCCACATCCCATTTTAGTATCTTTGCACTGGCTATTCTCCATTTTTTAAATACAGTCTTTCCTTACCTCTACCTCATAGCATTCCTCTCTATTTTTAAGAAGCAATTCAGGAACTATCTTTTGTGTGAAATCTTTCCTGATATCTCCCTAACTGCTAGTGCCCTCTCTAACATTTAACTACTTTTTTATGATTTGTATTTATTAACTTTACATTTATGCCATATGTATTTTTACATGTACTTATTATCTGCTCCATTAAAATCTAAGTCCATTACAGGCAGGAATTGTCTCATTCTTTGTACTTGTATCCCTAGCACATAGTCTGGCCATAATGTGTGCTTAATAAATATTTATTTATTAGTTCATTCAGCTTCAACTCTTTACCATAAAGCTGTTTAGCGGTAATGAAAACAACAAATGGTTGCAGACCTTCTGCCTCACCGAGAGCTCCAACTTTGTCCCTCTATATTCCAACCCACAAGGAAGGAATAGCATGGAGCAGTGAATCAAAAGTCTCTTAAAGGGCATCAGGAAAAACAGGCCAAAGGAAATGCGAGGATTCAGGCAAATTTATGTCCACTGCATTTCTTTCTTTCCTCCATCAAATTTCTAAGAGGTCTTAGGAACACTAACCATAAATATTTAATGGATAGATGCATGCATTCATTGAATGAGTGAATGGATTCCAAAAATGAACATAGACCTAAACTGCAAATTGAGTTAAAAACCAGAAACCACTTGAGAAAATTATATATATATGGCAAATAAATAAATGTGTGTGTGTGTGTGTGTGTGTGTGTGTGTGTGTATCTGGCAAATTAAATTGGGAGTTTCCTGATTTAATATTGTTTCTAGGTGAAATATGATTCACCAAAATGATTTTCCAATGTATATCATCATACATATATTCCTGAGGGACAATAGCCACTTTCCCACCCTAGGAGAGACTCTGATGATGGTGTAAGTAGTTTTTCTAAATAAAGAAGTATTCTAGGGCCACCTAGTGGTCACTAGATTCTACCTATAATATTATATACTTTCTTGGAGCCATGGTCTGCATGGAGGTTTGGTAAGATATCTGTTTTTTGCACCACACCTGAAACTATCAGCACTTTCAGACTTCCTCTCTGTTAATAGCTAGTGCTATACCAAATGTAATATTTCTTTCTATTTTCCCCAATTCTACAAAAGTAGAAAGTTGAGACTATAAAGGTCCATGGAGAGCTCTAATCCGGCCCTCTCATTTCATAGGCAACAGCAAGATTATAAAATGATCAATTATGATCGCAATGAAAGGACTGTGAGGATTAAATGTGGATCACAACATAGTATTTTCACCTTTTTGGTTGTTATTTTCTTGCATTTAGTTTTCTTTCTTATATTTTTTTTCTTTTTGGTATGATTTTTATTGTGCAGCATGATACTTATAGAAATATGCATAAAAGAATTGTATATTTAACACATATTGGATTACTTGCCATCTAGGGAAGGGCATGGGGAAAGGAAGAGAGAAAAAAATTGGAACACAAGGGAATGTTGAAAACTATTTATGTATGTATTATGAAAATAAAAAACTTCATTAAAAAAAAAAGTTAACTTTTTTCCCATTCCTCCACTTTCCCCTGGTAGTCCTCTGGGCCTTTCCTCGGAAGGAAGAATTATGGAAAATTCTGTCCCCTAAAATCTTTTCTGTCCCACCCACATCCCTTGGTGTTTATTCATTCTGGGAATGGCATGAAACTCTGTAGTTCCCTAAGCAGCCATAAATTGTTTTTAAAGAATCCTGATAAAAAGATGAGGATCTGACTGAACGAAAAACAGTACATTCTTCCAGACCTTGGACCTATCTGTTTCTATAAACTATTTTTTCAGTTCAGCAAATAATTCTTGGGTATCTCCTGTATTCATACTAAACTATGCTGCCAAAGATAGATAAGACACAACTCCTGTCTTCAGATAGTTCACAAGCTGGTAGGAAGGATGAGATATGGACATTTTTGTTGTTCTTGAGTCATTTTTCAGTCCCGTCCAATTCTCTGTGACTCCATTTAGGGCTTTCCTGGCAAAGATGCTAGAATGTTTTGCTCCTTCCTTCTCCAGATCATTTTATAGTTGAGGAAACTAAGGCAAACAGAGTTAAGTGACCTGCCAGGATCATATAGCTAGTAGGTATCTGAAGGAGCTATGAATATGTAATTATAAGATCTGAGATAAGGGAAACCACTTCCAACTGTGGGATGAAGGGCAGAGGGATAAGTGAAAGATTTATGAAGCAGGAGGCATTTAAACTGAGATTTGAAGAGGTAGAGATAGGGAATAGCTTTCTAATCATAAAGAATGGAGTAAACAAAGACATAGAGGCAGGAAAACTTGAGGCATATTTGAAGAGCTGATAACTTTCATGTTTTCATTAAAATATAAAGTACTTGAAGATGAACACTGTGAGATAAAGAAATAATTATTATTATTTGTTCCTTTATATTTGTAAAGAAATGGGCAAGTTGCTAGCCAAAATACCTTGCAAAAACAAAGGATGGCTTTTGGTATAAGCATGGTGGGATGGACTCTTAAAAAGTACATAAATTTTACTCATTTTCTTTCCTTTTCTTTTGGTATTTCCTCTTTTTAACTTTTATTCTTGAGCCCTGCTCCTGGAGTAAAAGCGGTGTTGTCCCAAGCTTCCTGTGCAGCTCTGAAGCTTGGCTCTGAGCACAAGGGCCCATTATGTTTATAAGGGGTAGCTTTGCCTGTTCTTTTTAGGAAACAGCTTGATTTCCCAGAGTTTGCCTTCTGAGATGGGACTGGAAGCTGCTCCCCTGCTGTGCTCATCTATTGAGCTAGGACTGAGGGTCTTAGTTGCTGATTTGCTGCAATTAAGACCCTCTTCCCGGCTTTCTCAGAATCTGTCTGAGCTGGATTGAACACCCTTTTCATCCTCGTGGGGCTGACCTTTCTTGAAGTTTTTCCAGTAAGTTATCTTGAGTTGAAGAGTAGTTCCATTCCATCAGACTCTGTACAGAGATTTGATTTCAGGTGGTTTTTGAGGAAAACTGGGAGAACTTGAGCAGCTTCCTGAGTTTACTCTTCCATCTTGGCTCCACCCCCAGAATAGACATAAATTTTAAAAAGAATGCAAACCAGGAATATAGATAGATGAAATGACCTTAACTTCTTTGCTTAGCTTATGTTCTTAAGCAGCCTAATTTGCTTGCTAGTGTTGGAGGTGGGGAAGAGTGCAGGAAGAGAGAACAGTTTGTATCACACACAGTTCCTGTGGGGCCTTTTTTAATCAGTTCCCCAAATGGTTTTTAAGGATATAAAATTCTCATTAGAGTTTAAAGAGGAATTACAAGAAACTTTCTAACCCTTTCAGATGGTTGACTGGGATCACTAACTTGGGAGTCAAAAGAATATCTTTACTATAATTCTGGGACAATCTTTTATTGGCTGCCATTAGCTAAGTGTTGTAGTTCCACAAAATCTTAGTAGATAGGAGATAGGAGATGGATCTGAAAAGCAGAAGTCAAAGTGTTTAAAAGAGAAAAATTAGGTGACTGTAAGACTAATCAACTATCTATCAATCAATTTACCATTTGTTCAATCTACCATATTTACTAATTAATCATTTATTATGTACCTATAATCAACCATATTTATTAATTAATCATTTATTATGCATTTGTCATGTACCAGATACTATACTAGACAGTGGAATGTAAAGACAAAAAAGAAACAGGCCTTTCTTTCAAGAACCTTACATTCTATCAAGAGAGACAATAAGTATATAAATTACTATATGGAAAATATATGACAGGGTAGGGATTGACATTAGTAACTAGAAGAATCAGGAAAAGCTTAACATGTAGAAGATAACACTTGAACAGAGCTTTGACTTTGGAAAGAGAAGTTTCATTTCAATAATTAATTCAGAAGATAGATTGCCAATAGGCCTGAAATCAAGTGAGAAAAGAGCATGGTTTTTTCCAGGATTCATGTACAAGTCATGTATTCTAGAAAGGAAAAAAAAAAAAAAAAAAAAAAAAACAGAAATGATAGCTAGAAGAGATGGGAGGATCAGGTAGGTTTTTTTTTAAGAATGAAGATCCATGGGCATATTGAAGGTATCAGGGAAGAGCCATTAGATAGGGAGAAATTAAAAATTAGAGAGAGAATGGAGATAATAGAGAAAGCAACCTACTCTCTCTTGGTTCTCTCATCTGACTGCTCCTAAGACTCTTTTTTTTTTTTTCAGATTATCTTTCTCCTAAGCAGGGATGGACACCAATTTGAAATATTGATTCCTTTTTTTTCCTCTCCAACTGTCTCCCCCTTTCCTCTCTCATACTTTTAAAGATTATATCAGCTCTCATCAATCGAATTATTATCTCCAGCAACTGTGATCCAGTTCAATTACATAGAATCCATTACAATGGAAAATCTACCTAGATTTTCCATAAATATCTCAAACTTGAGAGGTAGAGTTGTCATATCAAATAGAGCTGATTTCAAAGCTAGAAATACCTAAGTTCAGGTCCCGCTTCTGACATATGCTGACTGTCACCTATGTGCCTGAAGCAAATAATTATTAAACAAAACTTCTTAACTTCTTATTTTATATATATACTTATACATATGTGATATGTATATTTTATATAAATACTTTTTTTTCATTTTTGTCTTCATATCCCCAATACTTAGTCCTCTATTATGTGCATAGGAACATAATAAATACTTGTTGAATTGCAATGAATTGTGGAGTGGGCATTAGCAATTTTTCATGTTTATTCCCTCTTCATGACAAATCTGTATAGTAAGTTTCTAGAAAGTGGGTTGATAACAATGAGATGATTCAAACCAGTTCCAATTGTTCAGTGATGAAAAGAGCCATCTACACCCAGCGAGAGGACTGTGGGAGCTGAATGTGGATCACAACATAGCATTTTCACTTTTTCTGCTGTTTACTTGTACTTTGTTTTCTTTCTTGGGTTTTTTTCCTTCTTGTTCTGATTTTTCTTGTGCAGCAAAATAACTGTATAAATATGTATACATATATTGGATTTAACATATATTTTAACATATTTAACATGCATTAGACTACTTGTCATCTAGGGGAGGGAATGGGGGAAGGAGGGGAAAATTTGTAACAGAAAGTTTTCCAAGGGTCAGTGTTGAAAAATTATCCATGCATATGTTTTGTAAATAAAAAGCTTTAATTTAAAAAAAAAAAAAAAAGATAAGAAAAGAAAGCGGGTTGATACTTGGAAAGCACGTCACACTGATATCTGTGGAGTCAGTACAGACTGCTGCCCTATAATCCTGTCCCAAACATTTCAAAATTGAACAAACAAAGCTACTGGGTCCACTTATAGGTTCTTACAATTAGTAAATACCTCAGAGATCATCAGCCTAAGACTATCCTAGGCATAGCATTTTTATTTATAGTCTTGTCCAACTTGCCATAATTTCATTATAAAAATGAGGAATCTAGAGTCCAAAGAAGCCAAACAAAATATATATTATATTATATTATAATAATAATATTATATTATATATATTATATTATAATAAATTTTAAAGTGTATGCAAGTATGAACTATTTGCTCCTACATGAGGCTTTTTAATTGCCCAATTCAAGTGCTATCTTCTTGAAACCTACAGAAAAAAGAGCCTGAAGCTATGGATTATCCATAGGTGGCATGTAATATCCAAACTGGCCACCAGATGACTCTCTATTTGTATCACTATCCTGAAGACACTAGGTCCCTTTCTGCTCTGTACTGGGTAGCCTTTTCCTAAGAGACTTCTACCACACTGTGAAGCAACTCAGTTCAGATTAACCCTTTGCTAGATGGGACTAAAATTAATACAGGGAATTTGAGTGAATATTGCTCAATATGGCAGAATAGAAAATCTACTTTCTATACCTAGATCAAAAACCCTGCCTTCTAATGGCTCTTAAGTTACTATCCCCTGCTAAGTTAGAACTTAGCATTCTAGGATCACATGGTTTATTGTAAATAAGATCAATCAATAAATATTTATTAAGAGCTTACTATGTGCCAGGAACTGTGCTAAACATTGGGTTTATTAAAAGAGGCCCTTCAAAGGGCTTATATTCTAATGAAAAGAAACCCAGACCAATCTCAGCACATTTGCAGGTCCTGGGAATGAATTGGTGGAATGAACAAGGTATGCCCCAGCCATAGCAAACCCATGGACTAAAACGAGAAGGTAAAGAAGATGTGTTTCCACCAGCTCCCCAGCTCTAATCTTTTATTTCCAGTTTCCCTCTGGAACTCAGATGCTGCAGCCTTTGGCTCTGTCTTCTCAGAGGAAGTTCCAGCTCCAAGGAAGGGCATTGTGAAAGAAGCAATTAAAAAAAGAAGAGAAGAAAGAGCAGAAAAGAAGGGGTGCAGAGAATTTGTAAACAGCATATAGAGTTCTTCTTTTAAACTATCATCTGGTTTTTGGCTCCCCAGATCCCACTTAGGACATCATGAGTTCCACTGTTGTCTCTATGTTATAGGCAAAGCAGGGCTAATCTCACTTCCCAAAGGGTCTCATTCCATTGCTTTGCCTCCCTCTATAATGATAAGAACTAACATTTATATAGCACTTACTATTTCTAGGAACTGTGTTAAGTATTTTTAAATTACTATTTATTTGATCCTCATAACTCTGGGAAGTAGGTGCTATTATTATCCACATTTTACATATGAAGAACTGTTATGCCACAGTCTCCTTGAACTGTTCTACTTCAGTTTTCCTGCATTAGTTTCCCTGAATTATATCTCCATTGCCCTGAGTTAGTATGCAACCCCCACCTTTTTTCCTGTCCATTAGGGCTGTACTACCCACTCTAAACATTCCAAAAGATAAGACTATCTCAGATACCTAATTGACATCTTTACTTCTGTTTGTTCAGACATCCTGACTCTAGCCTCCCAGTTGGTAAGAATTTATAGTTTTCACCCCCATCCTGCTAGAACCAAATTAATGATCTATCCCTGAAAATCCCTGCTCTTTTTCTCCTGCCTTTGTTTCTCTTCTTACTAGAGGCCTATTAAAAAAAACCTAGGAGTCTCACATTCACCGCTGGATACTTTGAGAAGAGAATCCTGTCCAGTCAATCAATTAAGCTCTCCAATAAATAAAATATTAAAACTCTCTAATCTCTATCTTGCCTCAGTTCTCCAGCATTACAAAACTAAGGCAAACAAGTTAGGTTGCTTGTTCAGGATCAAACACCTAATAAGCTGGATTTGAACTCAGATCTTCTTGACTCTAGGACAATTCTATTGAATCTAACTGAATCTCAACAGAGACTTTTTTTTAATCCAAAGAAGCCATAAGAATAGGAAATGGGCCATAAGAAGTGACTGAAGGAACCTCACACAAAGCCCAGTCTGAGTCCTGCTTCAAGTATCTGGCAAATTTCCCCATCAGTGCTATTTCCACCAGGTATCAAAGGTTTCATACCACAGTGTATTATATGAATTAAATCCAGTATTGTAAACCAGTGCTTTTCCAACTCAAAAAGAATCCAAGTGTTCCCATCATATGTGAATGAAGTTTCCAGTAACAATTTTCCATGAAAAAAAAAAAAAATCATCAATGCTGTTTACATTTTTCTCCTGTAAAATATTTAAAATAAAATTATTTATAAAAACTGGTTTTAAAAGTTTTAAAAAGTTTAAAAACTGTGGGTGAAAAGGACTTTTTGGGTTTTTTTTTTCTTTTACTTCCTCATGCCCTGTTTTATTCCAAGTGTATTCTTACTCCCAAACCCCAATCTTCCTCCCCATGATATAGATGGAAAAACCTTCAGATTTGAAGTCAGAAGCTCTTGGTTCAACCCTGTGTCTTTGTAACTTTGGGCAACTCAATCTCCCTAGATTTCAGTTATCTATAAAATGAAGGGGTAGGAATAGATGTCTTCTAAAATCACTTCCAGTTCTAGGGCCATGATCCCAGTACAAGTTTTTTTGTTTGGTTGGTTTTTTTCCTAGTGCTAAGTAAGCCATAACCAAATTGGCCTGGGGAAAAAAAAAGTGCTGGAAACTGTTTAGAACTCATCTACTTGTAATCCACAAGATGGCACCCAAACCTCAGAGTTAGTGTGTTGTCAGACAGTTATTGACTTGGGAAAGAATCTTTGGAAGTGAGAAACCCAACTTCTAACCTTATGTGATCATTTAAGGATCATAGTTTTAGAGCTGAAAAGGGCTTAAAAGATAATTAGCCCAACTCCTTCATATTTCAGAATGTTTTCTTTGAGGGTTTTTGGCACTAATTTTAAATGGCACGACATCTTTTATTAGTATATAAGCTAAAGCAAGATCTTCTGCCCATTCCTTCAGTTTTGGGGGTTGAAGGAGTGTGAAAGGGAAACTGAGCTCTGTATTAGTGAGAAACAACTGGGAAAATAGTGGCCAGGAGGAAGAATATGTATAGGAAGGGTCACTTGGTCCACCAAAGTATGTAAATCAATAATGTCTAGGAACAGGAGTTATGGACAAAAAAAAAAAGGCTTTGTCCTTTTTATTTCTTAAAATATTAATTTTAAAATATTAAAATATCTTAAATATTGATGTAAAAAATCAAAGTAATCAACATAGAGCATTTGCTTCCAAATATGAATTGTAAAAGACTTTCTGTAGAGTTAATTCTCACAAGATCATAGAACTCTTGCCCTTAAATAGAACCTCCTTTTCATTTCAGGAATCCTCTACCTGGAAGTAGATTTAGGGAAGGAGGAGTGGGCTATCCCCCACTCCTGGAGTTCTTTACTCCACCATATCCCTACTTCCTGTTTCACTGACACCCTTCAAGATTCTGTTCAAATTTCATTCACTGTGGAAGGCGTTCTTTAATTTCCCCACACACAGAAACAGTTGTCTTCATTTCTCAGAATACCTTCCCTCAATTCTGTATCTTGCTTGTAGCAAGTTATTTACATGTTCTCTTCCCAGTGAAATGTAAGGTTCTTGAGGAAAGTGCCAATGGTTTTGCCCTTCTGTGTATCTGTTGAGTAACTTCCAAATGCCAGCTCAAGACAGGAAGCTCACCCCCTACCTAACAAGGAAGACCATTCAGTTTACTGGAGAGACATGGGTGTGGGTGTAACATGTGTGATTTTTAGGAAGAGTAATTTGACATTTGAGTGGAGAATGGAGTAGAGAGACGTGTGTTAGACAGACCTACCAGCAGGCTATTGCCATAGTCCAAGCATGAGGTGATAAAGGCCTGTGGTAATGATATCAGGGGAGAGAAGAGGGCACGTGCAAGCTCTGAGCTTCCTCCTCTCCTAAAAGCAACTAATCAGGTGTTTAAATGCCTACTTAGGTGCCTACCCTGTGCTGGGCACTGAGCATACAAGAACAAATGCAGCGATTGCTGCTCACAATGTTCACATTTCTTCTTGAAGTCATCACTTCCCAAATCCCTTTCCCCACTTTTAGTTCCTTAATTTCGCTTTAAGTCAGGACGGCCCCTCAGGTCTGCCCAACGTTGGACTGAAATTAGTGCGACGCTTGCGGTCACGTGAACAAAGAATCTGGAAAGCCTGGTGCTTTCTCCACAAAGAACTCCGCCCTCCCCCACCCCACCGCCCAAACACTATCCCACCAAAGCCCGGGGAAATCTACTCCAAAAGCCACCCCCTCGCGAGCACTCAAAGCGCATCCTTGGCGACACTGACTCTTTCCATTTTTATTCTTGCCTAAATAATCTCCTAAAGTCGTTGCTACAGCTTATTCCTGCCCATTTTGGCTTTGAAACCCATTCAAGTTCTTGACATCTGAGAATCCCTGACATCTGAGAATCCCTCACCAAATTCACTCTTACCGCCTGGCATCTGAGAACTCCCCTAAGTGCACTCTTTCCCACCACAGTTTGAAGACTCCCTAAAATTCATTCCAGCCCACGCTGGCTTGCGCACCCCATCCACCTAAGGTGGGAGAAAGGCACAAGGTTCGATGGCATCTTCCTGGGCGCTAGTTAGGGCGCTTGCTGCCCGGGGCAAGCGGGCGAGCAAGAGAGCGGGCGGGCAGCTGGGGCGGCTGCAAACCCGCTTCCTCCTGACTGGTGTCAGATGACTGTGTAAAGATGGCCGAAGGGGAGGCTGGTAACTCCCCCGCTGTGGATCCGCGGGAAGACTTCGAGATCATAGACCGGACTCAGGTCCCCCCAACAAACGAAGTACGCAGTGAGGCTGGGAGTAAGGCGACGGCCGGGGACGACGCAGGCTGGTCGCACCCCATTCTCTCACTGGCCAGGAAGGCGTCCGAGAACTTCTCGGTGAGCTGTGGACACGCGCTGCGCTCCGCAGCCTCTTCCGCCGGGCTCCGGAGCAAACTCTCTGGCGGTGGCGGCGGCAGCGGCGGAGACAGCCCCGCCAGCCCAGGTAAGCAAACGAGCCGGGGCGAGCCCGCTGGGAGGCTCTGCGAGCCCTGGACTGGCCGCAGCCGAAAGTGTGCCGGCTCCGTACGAGGTGCCACTCCAAAAAGTAAACTTACAAGCGGCTGTCCGGGAGAGCCAGGCCAAAGTCTTATCAAAATAAATCATACTCCTCCCCTCCTTTTACACACACACACACACACACACACACACACACACACACCCTCATTTCTCTGACTGGACTACTTGGAGAGAGATTGGGGGCGTTAATCTTTTTGTTAGAGAAACATGGATTGAGACAGGTTTTAAAGAAAATTACAGCAACAATAACTGTTCCATGTAAAATAGTTCCAGCACTCGACAATGGCTTCAGTACTCAGAAGTTTAAAAATCCCAGTTTATCTGTTTCTAACTTCTAACAATAGGTGGGGTTTTATCACAGCTGGAATAAATCTGTGATTAAAACATTAAATATTGATGGAATGGAGTTAAGATACTTGTTTTACTTAATTGTCCCTCGCACATTTGCTTAACCCTGTATCTGCTTAGAAAAGGTAGGTAGGTAAATGGGTCGATACAGGTGGAATTGAAGTCCTAGAGCTGTAAGGTGCAAACGCTGAATTTGAACCAAGGTTTCCTGATTCCATGGCTATAGCTTCTTTCATCACCCAGTATTGTCTTTTGAGACGGTGACTACACTATCATAAGAAGAAATTGAACAGAGACTGGATAATAATCTTTTAGAGATATTGGGATATTAGGTCACTTCTGAGATGTCTTTCAACTCCAAAGCTCTGTTATGCTATGATTATGAAAAAGAACTAGTTTTAACCTAGTTAGATATAAAGATCTAAATGGGAACAGCCAATGTAAAAATCTTTCTTTTATTTGATTATTTATTACTCATGCTTTAAGGTACATTGAATCACAAAATCTCACTGTATTTAGAAAGGACATGAGAGTTCATTTAGTCCAAACTCTCTAGAGTCCCCTTCAATATCTCTGCCTAAACCTAATCAATCAGGGAAGTACATAATTACTATTACTTCCTTAGATTGTATCACTAGACCCCTATAAAATGTTAAGGAGCATACACTAGTTTGAGATGACTGAATAGTTTTTTTCTTTCAATAGTATTTTATTTTTCTAAATATTTGCAAAAATAGCTCTCAACATTCATCTTTGCAAAACCTTGAGTTCCAAATTTTTCTCCTTTTCTTCCCTCTTCTGTTCCCAAGACTGCAAGCAATCTGATATAGGTTTAAACATGTGCAATTATTCTAAACATATTTCCATAGATTGAATAGTTTTTCTTAGGGAAACAGAAGATCAGGGTTTAAAAGGATAAAGCTTGGGAATGTGGAGTCTGCAATTAGAAGATTTGGGCAACTCAGAGCAGTAGCAGATAGCAAGAAGCTCAAGAAAGAAAGATGAGATACTGAAGACAAATTTTGCTTTTTTTTTTCTCTTTAAAGGCAATTTTGCTATCATACATTATAACCCAGGTGGAATTTATACCAGCAACATAGGGCTCATTCAATATTAGGAAAACTGTCAACATATCAATAGAAAACCAACAGGAAATTTTATTCCAGTAGATGCAGAAAGAGCTTTTGACAAAATACAACACCCATTCCTATGAAAACACTAGAAAGTATAGGAACAAATGGAGCTTACCTTAAAATGATAAGTAATATTTAATTAAAACCACCAGTAAGCATTATCTATAATGGGCATAAGCAAAAGCCTTCCCAAGTACAATCGGGGTAAAGCTAGGATGCCCATTATCATCTCTAAACTAGTGAAAATAATTAACAACTTTAGCAAAGTTGCAAGATACAAAATAAACCCACATATTTCTATATATTCCCAACAAAGTCCACCAGCAAGATATAGCAAAAAAAATTCCATTTAAAATAACTGTAAATAATATAAAATACTTGGGGTTCTACCTGCCGAGACAAACACAGGAACTATATGAACACAATTACAAAAACTATTTTGCTCTCAGCCCTTCTTAGACAGGAGAAAAGCCAATTAAATAATCTCTCATAATGACAGTATTTAGGGAAAAAAACAATTTTCCATTGGTATATAGTTTTTTGAAGTTTGTCTAAACCATATGATCCATGAGGCCAAGAACCACTATTACCTAAACTTTGTATTTCCTCTAACAATTGTTTGTTAAAGTGAAGGTTTGCAGAAATGGAACTGGTATTCATAAAACTTCTATGCAAATGAAATGTAAACGATTTACACCATGTTTATATATGCTTTTCTCCTCCCTTTTTTCTCTGGACCTTTGATTTCAGCAGTATGAGAAATTGTTTGTATGGACTCTATAAAAAAATTTGCAATTTGCTCCCAAAATTGCAATTTGGGAGCATTGCGTAGGGCACTGTGAATTTATAACTTATACTGAGTCACATAGCTTGTTCTGGGGCAGACACTGGACTTAAAGTTGTAATGCCGGAGAAACTGAGGCAGGAGAGAGATTAGAGAGTTTTAATATTTTATTAATGGGAGAGTAAGATTGACTGGACAGGACTCTCGTCTCAGATTATCCAGTCAGACAGAGATAAGTATACTGGGACCAAGGAATCCATTTTGGTCCCAGGGCTGGAGGACCCAAAGAATCCAGCGTCCAGCATACAGCTGCCAGACCCCAACTTCTTAAATACCTTTTTGGAGACAAAGAAGAGAAAGGGAGGGAAAGTTTTTATCAGGGAGGGGAAGCCATAAAACCCTAAAAAATCCAGAGACAAAGAAGTAAAGATATCGTGGGTTATCTTGGAATATTCTAAAGGAATATTGTAAATCCATAAAAGAATCAGGAGATCTACTCTTTTATCTTGCTAATTTATAACCGAGCGAAGAGACAGAACAGTAAAGGAAACTGGGACAGGGAAATTGAGTCAGGACAGTTAAAGAGAACTGTGGCATAACAAACTCAGATCTTCCTGACTCAAAAAAACTGGCCTTTGCTACTTGAATTATTTTTCCCTGTCTCCTTTTGTTCTAATGCCTCCTTCATAAAAATTTTTCCGACCCTCCACCAGTCAGACAGTAATTTCTCTTTCCAAACCTCCATAGTAGTTGTTTTTACCTATCTCAGTATATAGTTCACATAGTAAGGATTTATTAACTGTTGAACAAATGGAATCCTATGGGAAGTGCTGTCAAAATGGTTAATCTACTACCAGAAAGTAGGATAAACCTAGTTATATTAAGCGGAAAGATTTGTGATACCAATGTATCTTATACTAATATTCTTAATAGGAAAATATTTTATTAAACAGGTTAATGGAGCATTTAATATTTTGAATACTGTGTAAGAAAGAACATGCCACATAAAAGGTTAGGGGTGCAATATGAAACAAATTAGTTCATTTTTTAATATAATTATTGAATTTCCAGAGACAGCTCGCTATAGTACCTAGAAAACTACTGTCAAAGCCAGTAGTTCACTTCAAAAATTAATACTTAATATTTAAAAAGCACTAGTAACTAGTACTAGTAACCCTGGGCAGATTAGTTTCTTTTAAAATCAGCTTGGGAACATAAAATTGTGAACATAATTTGTCACAGTATGTCATAGTTATGAATCAGATATGCTACTTTCTGCCCCTGCTAGCTTTGTGACCTTGAACAAGTCATGTTAGTTTTTAGTTTCCTCATGCATAAAACAAGGCATAATAGTACTTTTACTGCCTAGGATTGATGGAACACCTTTTGGGTTGTACTCCTCTCTTGCAATGTTATTTCACAATTATATTTGATTTCCCTTATCAGAATGTGAGAAGATAATGATTGTTTTCTATTCATTTATATTCCTTTTGCAAGTTCTCATCAAAGCCCTAAATATAGTAGATGCTCAAGAACTATTTGAACATATTCCATTTCTTGGAAGAGCAGTAGCTTCCATTAAAAAGTGAAGCTGCAAAATTATCCGGATTATTCTTTCTTTTGTGTGTGTGAGCCTATTTATACATCCCAGATGTCTTTGATCATTTCATATTATAAGATTTGAAATTTTAATACTGTTTTTCTTAATTAAGGATGTTTTGTGAAGTCTATTTTTACCAAATTGGCTTTCATGATATGGTATTTCTCAAGAAATTTCACTTCTGTGAAAGTTTTATTGAAGAAAGTTTTTTTCAGAAATTGGTTTGTTTTTTAATGCTTGATATGTGGGCATATATCTTTTGTTTTTCCAGTTTGGCAGGTCTTTGTATTTTGCTTTCTGACTAATAGGTACAGCATATTCAAATAAGTTGCCCTGGATAGGTGAATCCTTTCATTATGCTGAAATGTATGTGCAAAATAATTACAGTGAACCAGATTCTGTGAAAATATTAGTGTACATAGGTTCTTTATGACAAAATATGGAAAAAGTCATGAATTCAATATAGCAGAGCTTTGTGAAAGTCTGATGTATCTAGGAACTGTGGGAGAAATATAAAATTCTAAAATTCTCTCTTGATACAAATACAGATAAACAATTAAACTACAATGTAATGAACTGATGCTAAGTGAAATGAGCAGAACCAGGAGATTATTATATACCTCAACAACTATACTGTTTGAGGATGTATTCTGATGGAAGTGGATCTCTTCGATAAAGAGAGCTAACTCAGTTTCAGTTGATCAAGGATGGACAGAAGCAGCTACACCCAAAGAAAGAACACTGGGAAATGAATATAAACTGCTTGCATTTTTGTTTTTCTTCCCTGGTTATTTATACCTTCTGAGTCCAATTCTCCCTGTGCAACAAGAGAACTGTTCGGTTCTGCACACATATATTGTATCTAAGATATATTGTAATCTATTTAACATGTAAAGGACTTTGCCATCTGAGGGAGGGGTTGGAAGGAGGGAGGGGAAAAATAGGAACAGAAGTGAATGCAAGGGATAATGCTGTAAAAAATTACCCAGACATGGGTTCTGTCAATAAAAAGTTATTTAAAAAAAAAAAAAAACTACAATGTAAAGGAAGAAATAACTAAGTTCTAAAATTAAATTTGATGATAAATAATGAAAGATATGAGCCTTAGGGGAAGGCTTCATGGAAGAGGAGGGATTTGAGTTTATCCCTTGAAAATGGATGAAAAGAAATTAGGAGAGTATTTCAAAGGTTCAAAGATCATGAGGAAAGTGAGTATGATGTGGCAGATAATAAAGAGAAGGGCCTGACCCTGCTGGAGGCAGTGTGAGATAAGGTTGAATAGACAGGATGAGGAAATACTATAATGGGTTTGAATACAGAACTAATTCAGATTTCCTTTTTTTTTTTTTTTTTTGGAAAATTGTGCATTAGAATAAGGAATCTTAATGTGGGATTCACATATTCAAAGCAGTCTTAGAACTTGGATGGGGGGGGGGGGGAATCATACAAAAGAGTTAAAATAAAATAAAATAAGGGTTCATCTTTATTTTTACTGACTTCTAACTGAAATTTAGTATTTCCTTTAATTATGAATATAGGCCATAAATCATAGTTGTATCGGTAGTTCCTCTGTTTTGTCTCCATCAGAAGTCACAGGCCTTTTCATATCACATAGGGAGTTATTACAAATATTTTTAAATTTCCACACTCCTCATTATTTCAGAAGTCCTATAATTATTTGACTCACCACTAACTCATACATAATGGAAGTCTTTCTTGTGTTCAGACATCTTTGCAATGCAGCTGGCCAATAGTTAAGGTCCAGAGCCTTACCAGACTGCCAAATGGGTACATGACACAAAAAGTTGAGAACCCTCAGATTATTCTGACAATGGTTTGAAGGATAGATTAGAGGAGAGAATAAGTAGTTATTAGCTTAAGTAGTAGGTACTGGGTATGAAAGCTAAAATAAGGCATAAACATCATGAAGATGTTTTTCCTTCACTAGAAAATGAGCAGATTTACTTACTGGTTTCTGAAGTCACTTCCAGCTCTAAGTTCTGTAAATCTCTAAATTAATAATTTACTACATATAAAAGATAAAGGAGAAGCAGCTCTGCTCAAAATGTTAAATTCAAAAAAGCACTATGGCTACATATAAAAGATAAAGGAGAAGCAGTTCTGCTCAAAATGTTAAATTCAAAAAAGCAGTGATAACAGCCAAATTATCACCATCATACTTTCTATAATATGGTAATAAAGACCCTGGGATTTATAGACTCATAGGAAAATGTGAATTTAGAAGTCATCTGAGCCTCTCATTTTTCTTTCTAGACCATAAGTTAGTTGAAATCAGGGATCATGTTTCCATATCTACCTTTGTGCCTAGTAAAAGACTTGGTATTTGGTAGGAGTTTAATAGGGGCATTTAGGTAGTACCATGGAGAGAAGAACACTGGGTCTGGAGTCAGGAATGTGAGTTCAGATCTGGCTTCAGATTCTTACTAGCTGTGTCATCTTGGACAAGTCACCTAACACCAATTTGCCTCAGTTTTTCTGTAAAATGGGGTTACCCTGGAAAAGGAAATGGCAGACCACCCCAGTATGCTTGCTAGGAAAACCCCATAGACAAAGTTCATGGGATGGATTATGTCAAGTTGGACACAGCTAAACAACTGGTGATTTAATGTGGGTCTTTACCTGAGTTGCAAATGAAGACATATCAGAAATTTAATCAATTCAACAAATATAATGTAAGTGCCTGCTATGGACAAGACACTGCTAGATGACAGGGATGTAAAATAAAATTCAATCTATCTTTCAAGGAGTTTATTTTCTATTAGAAAAAGTAATTAGATTTGAATCGGATTCCCAGTTCTCTATTCAGTGTTCTTTCCATTTCTTTGCCACTAGGTTAGGTACCTTAGTTTCTTGAAAGTATCATGTATAAGCATATGTCTTTTTTACATATGAATTATTTTGCTTTTTGAATGTTAGAGAATGGTTTGAGGGTTTCCTTTAATGATTCTGAATACTTCAAAAGAGCTAAAATCTTAAGGGCCTATTTGGAATGGTCATTGTGGGGTAAATATGGAGAAAGTAGTCCTGGAGAAAATCATGGATGAATCTCACAATAAAAGTATGGTACAACAGAAAGATTTAGTCAGATGATTGAAACTTACTTCTGTGACTTGTGTGCACAGATGATTTATCCTTTTTCAGCCTCAGTATCTTTATATAGAATGAGGGATTTGGACTAGATAACCTTCCAGGTCTAAATCTGCGATTCTGTGAAAATGGTCTTTATTTTTCAGCAGCCTCTTTAGCCTTAATTTCAAAAACACTAATTTAAAATGCCAGTCTGCCTTTTAAAGTATGGATGACATTTATTTCAAATATCATTTGCCCAGACTGTTCAGACCAAGATATAGCCAGCCAGTTCATTTTGGCATTTGTGACACTGCTGAATTCTCTAATACAAAAGGTAAACTACCTAAAATCTACCTTTGGGGAAAAAAATTTATCAAATGGCAGGTATTTGAGTACCCAAAGAGCCACATCATTACCACAGTTTATATGTATAAAATAAGTGCTATTGCTGAACTATTTTATCTTTTATTATTTCATAATATATTTCTTGACCAGTAATAGCTTTAGATTGAGAAAAGCTATTGCATTTAAACTTTCCCCATTTCATCACTGTACAAATACATTTGGACAACATTAAAGGTTTTAAGGAGGAATTTAAAGAAAGTGGCAAAATTCTTTCATCTTCCATATATGTAGTGGCTTTCCACCTGACTACTTTAACATAATCATTTCTTAGCAACTGTATAAAAATAACCAGATTCCTTTCTTAGATTTTGTGAAGTAGATTTTCCTTATACATACAGTATTACATCTTACACAACAATCTATTTTAAAGCAAGGCCTCAATCACTTAGATTTTAACGTACATAAATGCTGTTACTTCCATCTCTTCATAGTATCATTTTAATATTTCTTAGTAATTATCAGTTTTGCTTAGTAGCAATTTTATATTTTAAAAATCTACTAATATTGAGAATTTCCCCTAAGAATATAATGCCAAATCACTGGATAATATCTGTGAAATAATGTGTTGATAGCAATCCTGAGACTTGTTGAAGACCTTAACTTAAAAAGGCCAAGGTCTCCTATTGCATCCAGAGCCATCTCCAGTCATCTTGATCTATATCTTGCTACTGGACCCAGATAATTCTGGAGGGGAAAGTGAGGCAGGTGACCTTGCACAGCCCTCCCTCACTTAAATCCAATTCACTTTCGTGTCACGGTACCACCTCCCTGATGTCATGTTCTTCTTGGAGAAAGCAAGATAAACAGCAACAACAACAACTCTATTAATCCAATTCTGCTCCCTAAGATTTGTCAGTGTTGCTTTAGCAAAAAGTTTGTCATCATTCATCCTTAAATGTGGACCACAATTTCTATTTTCACTGGTTCAATTTCCTCCTCAAAGCACTCTCCCTAAAGAGAAGTTATTCACCTGTATAATTGAAGACATTTCCATTGGGAATTGTTAGTGCTTTGAAAACCAAAAAAGATAATTCTAACCCCAATTCTATGGAAACTATCATTTTGTCTTAAATTGTCCACTCTTGAAACGGATCATCTAGAGTTCTTATTTAATATTTTTTTCCTGTGAAATAAATCCAAATAGCCTACAATTTCCTATCTATGGTTTGCTTCCATTTTTCCTCTGTAAAGTTGTCTTTTTTCCTTTACAAAAAAAATTGTGTTAATATGGTAACGTTTAGCAGACTTTTAAAACAAGTTTTCCTTTTCAAAATTCAGAGTTCATCCTCTTTCCTCATGGAATTGAAATAAAATAAGTGGTGTCATTCTTGTTTTACAAATGGGGAAACAAGGATTATTCAAGTAAATATGATAACATGGCAATAACCAAGATTCTGACTTTTCACAAAGCTAAATTATACTGAATTCAGTCTAACGAACATTAATTAAAAGCCTGTTATATGCAAGGCAGTGTTCTAGGAACTAGAGATCCAAAGATAAAACAAAAAATAGTCCCTATTTTCCCGGAACTTAGATTCTACTGAGGGGATGAAGTATGTAAGCAGTTATGTAAACAATACATAAATAATATTTGAGGAGAGGATAGTTAACTAAAGTGATTGGGAGGTTTCTTTCTTTTTTTTTTTTTTTTAATAACTTTTTATTGACAGAACCCATATCAGGATAATTTTTTACAGCATTATCCCTTGCACTCACTTCTGTTCCGATTTTTCCCCTCCCTCCTTCCACCCCCTCCTCCAGATGGCAAGCAGTCCTTTACATGTTAAATAGGTTACAGTATATCCTAGATACAATATATGTATGCAGAACCGAACAATTTTCTTGTTGCACAGGAAGAATTGGATTCAGAAGGTATAAATAACCCAGGAAGAAAAACAAAAATGCAAGCAGTTTATATTCATTTCCCAGTGTTCTTTCTTTGGGTGTAGTTGCTTCTGTCCATCCTTGATCAACTGAAACTGAGTTAGCTCTCTTTATCGAAGAGATCCACTTCCATCAGAATACATCCTCAAACAGTATCGTTGTTGAGGTATATAATGATCTCCTGGTTCTGCTCATTTCACTTAGCATCAGTTCATGTAAGTCTTGCCAGTCCTCTGTATTCAGATTGGAAGATTTCTAATAGGAAGTGGCTCATGAACAAAGTCTTGAAGGAAGAAACTAAAGATTCCTAAAGAAAGAAGCAGAGTAAGAGTATATTTTCAACATAAAGTCATCTGTACAAAGGCAGGAGATAGGCGGCCAAGTTCTGGGGAGCTTTAAATGTGAGACTGACACATTTATATTTTATCTTAGAGGCAACAGAGAGCCACTGACAATTTTTGAGCAAGGAACTTGTTAAGATTTGTGCTCTAGGAAGATTATTTTTACTAGAATGTGGAAAACGGACTGAATGGGAGAGACAGGAAGTTTTTTAGGAAGCTTGCAATAGTCCAGGCAAGAGTGTGGAGGATGTGAATTAGGATAGAAGTCACATGAATAGAAACACATGTGACAAGTGTTGTGGAAGTAGAAGGAACAAAATTCAACAACTTATTAGATGGGAATAAAGGAGGAAGAGAGCAATGTAAAGATCGTAAACTTGAGTGACTGGGACTTATAGTATTCTCAATATTAATATAAAAATAAAGGTAGATCTGAAGGGCAAGTTCAGTTTTAATTTTAGATGTCTTTAGGACATTCTGTTGTTGATGCTCAGCAGGCATCTGAAGATGCAAGATTGAAACAGACCTGAACAAAGTTGTCACTGAAGTTTAGAAAAGTACACTGAAAGAAATGATAAACACAAAGGAGTTAAAGAGTGATACAGATCGAAGTAATAAGAACAGTACAATTTGCTCCTTGGCCACAATCATGTAAAAAAGAAACACTAAAATACTTCAAAATTCCTTTTGATGCAGTGACCAATTTTGACATCTGACTGTAGAATGCTTTCTTCTCAGAAGAGGTGGGTTAAACATATGGAAAGAGGCATACATTGTCAGACCTAGAGCCAACAATTTGCTTAGCTGTATATACTTAGTTACAAGGAAAGGTGGGAGTTGGAGCTGATAAACAATGTCAGAGACTACACACAAATAGGTCAAGAATGATGAAGACTCAGATAGACTGTCCAAGTAGCAACTCAGAAATCACTGGTAACCTTGGAGAGCCACTTTCAGTTGAATGATGAGGTTAGAAGCCAAATTACAAAGGGTTGGAAACTGTGTAGGAGGGAAAGAAGAAGAGGCACTGTTTCCTTTTTTTTTTTTAATAATTTTTTATTGATAGAACCCATGCCAGGATAATTTTTTACAGCATTATCCCTTGCATTCACTTCTGTTCGGATTTTTCCCCTCTCTCCCTTCACCCCCTTCCCCAGATGGCAAGCAGTCCTTTACATGTTGAATAAATTACAGTATATCCTAGATACAATATATGTGTGCAGAACCGAACAGTTTTCTTGTTGCACAGGGAGAATTGAATTCAGAAGGTATAAAAAACCCGGGAAGAAAAACAAAAATGCAGTTTATATTCATTTCCCAGTGTTCTTTCTTTGGGAACACTAAGTTTCCAATGGCATTTTATTGGAGCTTAATTATGAAAGACCCAAATACAGACTAGTATCTTAAAGGGGTAGTAATGTCAAGTGAAGATTTGTAAAGGATTGGGAAGGAAGAGACCTATGGATTTTTGTTAACAGAGAGGAAAAAGTGGATAGTAAGAAATTGAAGAGTAGAGAGTGAAGGGTTCAAAACCCAGCCCTCCTCCCAAGTCCACCATCTCTGATTTACTCAAATTTTCCTCACTTTTCCTGCCATAGCCAATCAGATGCTCAATGTCATCTGAAGTAGCTTTCACATCTCGATTTTCTTTCACACACCTAGCACTCTAATTCAGGTCTTCAACACTTCTTATAGGGACCATTGCATTAGCCTCCTAATTGATCTTCCTGTCTCAATTCCATCTTCTGCACAGCTTCCAAAATTTATTCATAAATAAAAGTGCAATCATGTGACTTCCCTGCTTTGGAAACTTTAGTAGCATCTCTGTAATAAATAGTAATTAATAAAATAGATGCAGTCTGGTCTGACATATAAAGCTTTCCACAATTAGGCTCCAAACCTTCTTTTTAGAATTTCACATTACTCCTTATAATCAGAGAATGTTGCATAGTAGAGAACTAGCCTGAAAACCCTAAAGACCCAGAGACAAGTTCTGCTTCTGACACAAGCTGACTCAATGACTGGGCAAATCTCATGCTCTTGGCAACTGTCAAGACAAAACATTCCTGAGGAGCTGTGCTGCATTAATAGTTTCCTCACCTGGCAGTTCCCCATCATTGAAATCACAGGGTTAGTCCATATGGCCCTTTTGTTTTGCATTCCAATTAAATTGCCCTACTTACTGTACCTTATACAATATATTCCATCTCCCCCATAAGAGATACTGACTGCTCAGCAATAGGGACACAATCCCATTTCTTTCAGCAGTCCTTTAATATCAGGCTGAGTAGAAGAAGCTTCAGAATTCACTTTCACAAAAACCTAGTCTCTTCATTATGCTGGAATAACCTTAAAATAAAAAAAGTGGAAGAGACCTTCAGGAACATATAACTGTACTCTTTATTTTAAGGATAAAGAAACTGAGACTGAAAGTAAAGTGACTTGCTGTTCACAGTTATTAAACTGAGATTCCAGCCCAAATGCTCCTCTCAATTATGTGTCTTCATCCATTCCTTGAACATAGTAGGTGCCATCTACTTAGTCCTTTCCTGTTTAAAACAATCTCTTACCAGATCAAAATGATGGGATAGTATAATTAATTAAAACAAATCCATAGAGCTGTTCTATTAATGAGAAGGAAGGAGCTGAATTATACAGGGAATTGGACCTCACATGGTCTTTCTGTTAATGGCGTCGAAGTTACTGGGCCTTGCTAAGTATTCAGTAATGCTTGTTTCTTTCATTCCCCAAAAAATGTGTTAAATGAATAATCTAGGTGAGGATTTGAGGAACAGGGTGTTGATGAGGTAAGGCAAAGCTGACAAAATAGCTCTGAGCTTGGAGCTGACTCTCAGAGGGGCCTCTTTTATAGAATTGGAAAAGAGCCGTGTGGCCCAAACTCTCCATTTAACAGATGAGGAAACTGAGGTTCAGGGATGGTAAATAGGCCAAAGCTGGAAAAAATCTTACTTGAACCCAGAACCTCAGTGTTCAGAGTGAGGGATATACAGCAGTGCTTCCTCACCGCTCTCCACACCCGTCCCCCGCCCGTCTTTTAGGAGATGAGTAAAGGAAATTTCTATTTCAACTAACATTTATTGAGGGTCTGCTGTGTTCCAGGCCTAGCCGCAGACAGTAAAGTGCATGGGGAGGATAAAGTTTGTAGCGAATGTGAAGCTGTAGGAGGAGGGGCCCCCGGGGGAAAGAGCTCTACTAAACAGGATTCCGAAGGAGGGGCAGACTGCGACGGTCAGAACCCCGATCCCGGTCTGGGGCGACGCCCGCGGGTCCCTGGTCACTAAGCCTTGACGAAATTTCCCAGCCTAAGCTCCCCTTTCAGTTAAACCAAAATCAGATTTAAGTGTAGCTGAGCCAGCGCCCGAGACACTAGCTAACAAAATGAGGGACCGGTATCTTTCCTTTAGCCCCGTGACCGCAGAACACTATAGCCGCCCCGCCCCTTCCTGAAACGCCGGAGCCCATTTAGCGCGGGAAGGCACCATGTCAGGACTGAAACCGAACAAGAACGTAAAATGGCGTCTCTCCCACTGCCTCGCGAGATTTAGGGACTTCCCGCTGCGAGAAGAGCGTGATTCTCTTATTTGCATCCTTCCCTCTCGCCCCAAGAATTGGAGGTGGGATGATGTCCCTTCCCCGCCCTGAATTGGGGCGAGGAGGAAGGTGTACTTCGCGAATCTTTGTGTTTTCATTGGTCAAGAGAGCAAGGCGGCTGGGCAAGACGTCCAATCCCAAGAAGCCCCTGGAGAGCGTGAGGCTGTCTCCTAGGCAACATCCTTGGGTAGCCCGGGAGAAGGCCCCGGGGGTAACTGACTATCCTCTTCCCGGTCTTCGGGGTCCAGTGGTGATGCAGTAACCTGAGTCCTGTCCCCCTGGGTCCTTGCAGCACGCCTGGCGGGTGGGAAGCCCAGGGAGTGGAGTGGGCGCGGACTGCCGACTAGCGGGGACTCGGGATAGAGAATTTAAGGGCCTGGCTGGAGACGGCCGAATCCTGGAAGAGGCCGACCCCTCCGGGGTGCGAGTATGCTGGCCTGCAGGCCGCGCGCCCGAGCCGGGCCTAGGGCATATTGTCCCCCGCCCCGTCCCGGGCCTGTGGCCTTCTTTGTAAAATGAAGGGGTTGGATTTCCTGATCTCCGAAGCTTCTTGACTGAGCTTAAAATCCTAAAATGGAGATATGGGTTTGGTTCCCTGAGGGCATGGCGAGAAAAATGCTAGTTTAAGAAAAGAAAAGAAAAGCACTCTGCGAGCTGATTTTATTATTGTTACTAGTATTGTTTGTCTGACGGCTTCCTTCCTTGGGCTGACTTGGGGGAAGGAAGTGTCTCCAGGTTGTGCCTCTGGAGCTTATTAGCAAGCTTGAAAGTCGGCTTGGTGGTGATAATGACTGAACCCTGGGATCAGCCCAGCTGAGTACAAGAAGTCTTTTATTCTGATTTTTGATTTTTAGGGGATGAATTCTTTGGCAAACTGAGAAACATTGGGTAAATGTGGAATGGGGGTAGGGAGAGATGGAAAGGTTTCATGGGAGGTAAAACTGGAAAAGTAAAATTAAATCAGCTTGCTATCAGTTTTTCAGCAAATATGTTGTCTTTTAGACTCTATTCTGTCCTTGATGTGCATAATAAATCCGTTAGAATCCCAAAGTGCATAATGCAAACTCCTGCTGTCTCTGGAACTTAATTTTGCTTACCATATCTCCATAGGTAGGGTCCATTTCAGGCCCCATCAAATAGCAGATAAGCTCATTTTTTTAACTAGTCAAATTAAGCAAGGCATGGCTTCTTTTCACCAACAGCTGCTAAATGCCAAATGATGGAAGAACGCTCCAACTTGATGAATATGATGAAGCTGAGTATTAAAGTCTTGATCCAGTCAGCCCTGAGCCTAGGTAGAAGCTTGGATGCAGACTACGCCCCTTTGCAACAGTTCTTTGTGGTGATGGAGCATTGTCTCAAACATGGCCTGAAAGGTGAGCATCCTTGTATTGTAGAATATAAGAATTTGGGCTGAAGTATTTAGAAGAATAATTTGAAGAAGTGAATTATGTTGATAGTAAGAATTAAAAAGAAGGGTTTTCTTTTTAAATAGTTTAGCTGTAATACCTACCTTCAAATGAACATTCAGTATATATATTTCTATGTAGAAGTAATTAGCCTAGGAATCTGTCAATAGATAGATAGATATAGATATAGATGAGTAATTAACCTAGAAATGCCTTAACTGTTTGTTTATGGGTTTTATTTTTCTACTTACAACATATTTCTCCTTATCCATACAAAACAATCCAAAAATTATATCAGCTATAGAAAGTGTGGTATAATAGAAAGAACATTAAGTATCACAAAGATCTGGCTTCTAGTCCTGGCTCTTCCATTGATTCATAGTATGATTTGGAGTGCAAGTGTCTCCTCTGGATCTCAGTTTTCTTATTTGCAAAGTAAGGAGGCTAAACTAGGTGATTTTTTTTTTTCTTTGTTTTAAGACTGAGTCTCCCTCTATCAGCCAGGTTGGAAAGGTAGTTGGTCATGGCTCTGAGCCTACTACTACTTTGATCTACTCTTATTTCCAACCTGAGCTAATTCACTCCTCAGGTAATTTGATGCCCTATTTCATCCTGGGAATTTCACTATATTGGGAGCTACTCTTAGTGGATATCTGATGGTTTGTCTTAGTCTACTTCATTTCAGAATTCCAGAGCCATTGAGCCATCAGCCTCAATCTCTGAATCAGTTGTGCATCAACATACCAGATGTCTAGATGATCTCTTAAGGTTTCTCAGAACTCAGAAGAGTCAAGGATTTACAAAGTAGTAATGATAAAGTACCATTTGGGGTTGTAGTTTTGTGGATTAAAGAAGTTTTGAAGCTTTACACTATTAACAAAATTTTGTATTTTCCATGCCTTGTAGTTAAGAAGAGTTTTATTGGCCAAAATAAGTCTTTCTTTGGTCCCCTGGAGCTGGTGGAGAAACTTTGTCCAGAAGCATCAGATATAGCAACTAGTGTTAAAAATCTGCCCGAGTTAAAGTAAGTGAGAAGTAATTATATAAATTCTGGTATAATTTCAGTTCTCTAAGAAATTTAACTTTTTCTGCAATTCTTCCTAATGCATATAAACATTATTCAGCTAAACATAATACATTTAATAGCTCAACCATTATATTTAGACTGCAAAACAATTGAGACATTTAAGACACTTTTTACCTTATGATCAGGACCTTTAACAAACTCTGGATCTCTGTTTCCTCATTTGTGTCAAATGAGGAAGTTACCCTAGCTAATTTCCAAAGGCTCTTCTGTTTCTTACTAGGATAGGTATTCACACTACACTCTCACATTATTTCACCTTCCTCTGAAATCTCAGAGGTATTCGTTCCATTTTATAAATTAGTAGATTACTAATGGCTGGTTGAAATATAGTTCATGAAACAGAACACTGGCTCTAGAGTCAGAGGACCTGGGGTCGTCTTCATCTGAAGTTTACTATCCTGCCTTCAGGTTCCTTCTTTACAAAGTGAAGAAGCTGAATTACATATCTTCAGATCTCTCAGTTCTTGAGCTACGACCCAAGAATGAGGACTTAATTTTAGGTTCTAAAATATGTAGAGTATAAGTCTTGACCAAATTTGGCTTCACATGCTAATATTAATGTTACTGTCTAATGTAATTCAGATATGTTATCATTGTGCATTTCCACAATCAAATGGAAAACAAGTCATTGAAATTTGGTATAATTCTATAAATACAAGGTGCCCAAGAAATCAGGTTGGCTAAATTCCAATTATTTTTGAAGAAAATAGTCACTTTGTTATACATGTTTTCTTAAGAAGCAGAAATATTGCAGAAATGTGTTTATTTTTTGGGCTTGCAGGAGGGATGATTAAAGGAGGTATAGCAATTTTATTTCTTTTAAAAATTCTCCTAAAATTTTGACAGAAGTTCTAGAAGCTGTATACCATACACACTTGCTTATAGTATTCCAATCAAATTATTTTGCTGTCAGTTTGACATCATACTAGAACTTGAAAGGCAGATTTTATATCCAAGTATGGTCTGCTTCCATCTTAAAAATGGATTGAGCTTTCTCTCCTTTTCCTTGGTTTTGTATTATTGCTGTAGTTGCCAGTATTATTAACTAAATTGGGTTGAATATTAATTCCAGTTTTATTTTAAAAAATTAACCATTCAGAATAACCTTTTTAAATCTGCTCTAGAAGGATTTTAGTTCTATTTTTCTCCCATATTGTTTCATGATTTCTATTTTTAAATAGCTATTTACAATCCATTTTTTTCCTCAAGTCATAAAACTGTTGCCCCATAATTAAATCCAAGGCATCTATTTATTTTTATTTTATAATAATATTTGTATCCTTTTATTTAAATCAGGCATAATTTTTTCAGGTTCCTAGAGAAAATTGTATATATATTGGAACTTTTTTTTTTTAATCTGTGTTTCTTAAAAATGAATAAAACTTACATTGGGGTCTTTTTCACATTTTGTTTTTTGCTGGTGTTTTGATCCATTTGTTTTGATTTTAGGACAGCAGTAGGAAGAGGAAGGGCGTGGCTTTACCTTGCACTCATGCAAAAGAAATTGGCAGATTATCTGAAAGTACTTATAGATAATAAGCATCTCTTAAGGTATCCTATAATCTTTTTGAATTTCTAATAGCTATCTAATGTTTGATTAAAAATATTCCTATATATGATGTTTATTTTAGGCAAGAATCTATGGCATATGGTTTCTTTTCAGATTAGCATATTAATATTAAAAATTCTCTTTGACCGTAATTATAGTAGCAATATTTATAACATAATCTAGGAATCAGAACAATGTTGTGGAAATAGCTTTATAAGTTAAAAGTTCTGGATTCTAGTTTTGGCTTTCACATTTAACCAGTATGTCACACTGGGAAAACCCATCTAACTCCTTTGAACTTCAACATCCCTCTCTTCAAAATGGGAATAATACTTCGTGCCATCAGCCGTAAGTGCCTGTTATGAAAAAAAGGTTTGAAATCCCTCAAGATGCCCTAGAAATATGAGCTATTATTGTTGCCTAAAGAATAGCATTTATTATACAGCCATAGGATTTTTTTTTTTAATTCTTTCATTTATTGAGTACTGGTAACATTCGGAAAATTTGTTATTGGTATTAATAATAGCTATTTGATGTTAAAAATTATTGGTCCTTATTGGAATGAATACTCTGAAGGGTTTAGAGAAAGTAACATAGACTTTGTGATTATTTTTCATTGAGATGAAAAAAACATAAGAAGATTTCACTACTTTGACCAATCAGCAGAAGAATGTCAACATATAAATGTCAGAGAACTTGATATATAAAGTCTATATTTATAGGATCAATGATACCTGCTATGTTAAATTTTACATTTTACATGGGGGGGCCCAGTGCATCTTTGACATTTGTATTTATGTAAATAGCATTAGTGTATCTGTTTTTTGCTTCTTCTGATTGCCTATGGTTAATAGTAGGAGAATTTTTTCCCATATAATTCCCTTTTCCAATTGGTACAGAGGGTAGGATGGACCTTTTTCTGGCAGGTATCATTCCCTAAAAAGTCATAATAGTTTTCATAAATATTCATGAGCAGTGTGCCTTTAATTGTGTTACTTTAAAAATCAAGTTTAAATGTCCACAAATATAATTTGGGGAAAATTTACAATTTGTATTAGACCAACATGCCAAATTAAGCTTGTATATAAATGTCAGCATTATTGTTAAAATAAACATATGTTTGGTGGTTGCCAATCTCTCTTAGTGAATTCTATGAACCTGAGGCATTGATGATGGAAGAAGAAGGAACAGTAATTGTAGGTCTGCTGGTGGGCCTCAATGTTCTTGATGCTAACCTTTGTTTAAAAGGAGAAGATTTGGACTCTCAGGTAAAACAGAATTCTTGCTATCAATAAAGTACTTGAGTTAAACCAGTGTTGATTACTAGTTGTAAAGACATGGGATATACTTGGGACAAATAACAATTTGGAAGTTTAAGTTATAGGCCCAGTGTTTTAAGTGTTTCCAAAGATTCTTTAACAATTACTGGTGCATTCTTGATTTCTTAACGATTAGATAATGCTTTCCTAAGCTACATGAAGAAAAGAAAAGCTAGAGAAGTAGAGAGGGAATAGTTCCTTTTCTGGCCTGGTCCAGCTAGAGTTAGAATACTGTGTGGACTCTGGATTTCAGGAAAGACATAAATGGACTGGAGTTTGTCTAGAAGATGGTGCCTGTGATCTGGGGAAGACTGGAGAATATGCCATATAAAGATCAGTAAAGGAAATGGAAATACTTGGCCTAGAGTACATTTAGAAAGGATGGGATGGTATTTTAAGTATTTGAGAGGGCTGAAGAAGAGTGAGTACAAGGTGAAGAAGGGGAGATTTAACTTGATGAAATGAAAAACTTTCTAAGAATTAGAGCTACCCAAAAATACAATGGATTGCCTGTATATATAGGTGTAAAAGACACAATTACTATGAAATGAGATTTATAGTTTCATATTTTTTTTTTGTGTTCTGCTCTGTATATATAGAAAGGCTCTATATTTGATGTTTAAATTCAAAACAATTTCTTTCTCCTCTTCTCATCTCTCCCTTCCCCTATCCTCACCTCTCCCCCAAAAAAGTAAGCTATATATGGAGAAACATGAGCTTCTCTTTAATAGAAGCTGGATCTCCAAGGTCTAGAAGAAACTCTTTGACACTGATTGGACTAGATGGCCTCAGAAGGCCCATCGGGTGTTTGGATCTTATGATTCTATAGTGAAAATTGATTCTTCTACAAAACCAGTCTTTGTCTAAATTGGAACTTAAAGCCCTTTAATGGAGGGATTGCTTTACTATGGTAATTTTTCTGTTAAATAAAGATAACCTTCTAGTGATAGTGGCTTCTCAACATTTATGTATGAACTCCCTTCTGAGCAAAGGATGTATACATAGATCATAGTTCTTCCCCCTTTGTGTTCAGAGGATATGGAGAGCATCCTCACTTCTCTCACAGTAATTTACTACCCATTATCGTGAAGGTCTCCTGAAGGCAAACCTCAGCAGTCCTTTTCCCCATTCCCAAAAGACTCCTCAAGATTGGGAATTCCTTTGAGAATTCCTAGAGTATGGCCTTGGTTGGTTCATAAAAAACTCTTGCAGAGAGCACCATCACTTTTTCATAAGTCACTAACAAGTACTGAGGAAGTCAGAATTTCTCCATGCCTTCTTTAATATCCAGGCTAACTTCATTCAAATGGAACTTTGTTTTCAGCAAGTTTGTAAGTTATAATATATTGACCAGAATACTTTTTTTTTTAAGTCACAAAATATTTAGAGTTAGAAGTTTAACTAGTCCCTCTGATTTTTACATGATAGGAGTATTTGGTTGTCATTTTAACCACCTTTAGGGGGTAGGCTAAATGGCTGCTAAGGATTCTTCTATCTCCATTATCTCTGATCACTTTCCAGAGTAGTCAGGCAAATCATTTGCTTTAAAAGTCATCAACCATAACAGGAATGTTCTGACTTCTTGAGCCTTATTGTTAACAAAATTCAGATACTACAAGGTAAATGATTATTTTAAGGGGACAGGAATTTAAATGTTTAACCTAAGTTATGAAAACAGTGAATAGTAAAAAAATAAGAAATGCCATCTTACATTTTTCTTTATAGAAAGAGTTGTCTAAACTTTGGTGTGTGTTTGTGTGTGTTTTTTAAACCAGGTTGGAGTGATCGATTTTTCCTTATATCTTAAGGATGTGCAGGATATTGATGGTGATAGAGAGTATGTATACAGTCAATTATTCTTTATAATGGAATTCTAACAAATATTGTTGTAGATCACTAATAGTCTTGGTGCAATAGGAAGCACAATGGACAAGAAGTCAGAAGACCTAGATAGAGTCTTCCATTTGCCACTTGCTGCCTTTGGTATATCACTGTTCCCCATCTCTGAGTCTCAGTTTCCATATATGTATAATGAAAGTAGTGAAACCAGATTTGCTACACTCTGATGAACTCGTAATTATGAAGGGGCACCAGAGAAAGCTTAAGATGACCAAGTTTCTAATTCTTACATTTAATAAAGAGATGGTATTCAGCAAATCACTTAACATCTTAGACTAATTGAGGTCCTCTTCTATATTCCTTACTTTATTCCCCTCACAGATTTCTTGTGAAAATCAAATGAAATAATGGATGTGAAAATCCTTCATATCTATGAAAGCCCTGTCAAAATGTCTGGTGTTATTTTTGAGATTCTCACTGAATTAACTCCATATTTTGAAATAAGTGAGTTTTCACTAAACATAAAGCTAACATTGAAACCCATTGGGTTTGGTTTATTTGCTTTTGTTTTGTAAATGCAAGTGCCAGCTCAATAACTCCATTTTGGGGAACATATCTATCTAAAATATCTAAATGAGATGAGCCCTCTCCATGAATCTAAAGACTGCCAGTTATAACCTTGAGTTTGAGCCATTGACATTTCCAAACTTCATCAACCAGAGGGAGACAAACTAACAGATCAGATTGTAAAGGCTTCAAGAACCTCAGTGATTGGTAACAACAGTTTTTCAGTAGAAATATGGAGCTGGTTCATTGATAGATAATGTCTCACACTTCTTTTTCTTTCATTAGTGCTAGTCATTAGTTTGTAGGAAAAACATTGTACTCCAGCATTTCTTTCTAAGTTTTATGACTGAATGATTTTCTAATACTGGAGACACTAATGCTTGCATGAGGTAGTCAGTTTTGAGAGGGGAATAAAGAATGAAGATGAGGAATAACTAATGAATTAAGGAATCCCTCTTCCTTAAAAACAGACAAGAAAGAATTACTGATGTCCTTGATCAAAAGAATTATGTGGAAGAACTTAACAGACATTTAAGGTAGGACTCATTTTTTTTTTTTAATTGCTCATTAGGCAAGTCACTTTTCTTCTCTGAATCTTTTTCCTCATCTGTAAAATGTAGATAACCATGCTTTTACTATTCCACAGAGTTTTTAGAAGGAAAGTGTTTTGTGAAACATAAAAATATTTGTAAATGTAAGCTTTTACTATTACAGGTGTTTTTTTAATTTCTAATTTGCTTTTGTTTTTTCTTGAAAAAATATTCTGAATTTACAATTCATAGTTGTAATTATTCACAAGATATTTGTTTCCAAAGAAAATTCACTAGAAATGTTATCATAATTTCATTTTTTTTAAGAAGCCCTTTTCTGGTTGTCTTACATTTTCATTTTACAAACAAAAGTAACAGCTAGCACTTGCGTTGTATGAAATGGAGTAATTTAGTTTCCTTCTGGGAAATAATTTCCAATTTTTTTATAGTTTTTTTTTTGGCTAGTATTCTACAAATCATAAAACAAAAAGTTTTCAAAGGGAGACTAGCAGAATAATGGATTTTTTTCAATATTATATCAATTAATTTAAGCTCAGTTTTCGGCACTTAGTCTTTTTGTTTCCTAGTTAAGCAGTTATTCTGAATTTTAGACAGTATTCAGCAAATATGGACTCATATATGGTAGGCATGGAGATATCTTCATCTCAGGAGCCATTCAGATCATAGCAATATAGAAACTGATCTGAAAGGCAGTATCTTAAAGATTTATCCTTATAGTGTGGACCTAGCTGGATATGTTCTCTTTATGTCATTTAAATCATTTTTGATGAGTTTCATAATATACTATTTGTAGGAAGTAAAATTGTACTAACCATACCTTGGACATTTATAGCAAGTAAATGAAATTCATGTGTATCTTATAGATATATTTACTTTCCTTGCTAAAACTTATCTGACAAGGCAAAAATTTATTTTTAATGACCCTTACATTATTAAATTTCAAACCTATAATCTAGCTTTTGGCTCCTCTAGACAATATTTTGTGATTTTAAACAATGAGGTGATGGGGAGGAGATAAGAAAAAGTTCATAAGATTATTCCTTTCCATCTCAGCCCTCCTGAGGTGCTATAAAACCAAGGTTGAGAACTATCATCTTAAGTATATAGAATTGTGAAAGTTTAGTGTGCCCACAATTTCAGTCTTTAATCTTTTTATTACAGCTGCACTGTTGGGGATCTTCAGGCCAAGATAGACTGTCTAGAAAAAACCAATTCAAAACTTCAAGAAGAGGTTTGTAACTTAATTTTTTTTTAAGTATTGCAATTATAGTTATCTGAATTGGGTTTGATTTATCAGAGTTTACTTGATCCCAATTCTCTTCTTGTGGGATCTTCCTCCAGCAGTTATCTTATCTCCTTCCTAGTCATCCTTCCCATTGGCCTACAGACATGTTCTGATCTCTCCACTTCCAAGAAAGCCTACCTTTACTCCTTCTAGATCAAATAATTATTCTCCCATTTCTTTCCTTTAAACTTTTCAAAGTTCTCTAAAACCAGATGTCTTTTTTCTTTTTACTCCCTACTCTTTCTTTTCTCAATCTTTTGCAGTGTGATATGAGTAATATTGAATTGCTTCTCTCAAAGTCACCAGTGACTCTTAGTCACCAAATTCACTGGTAGCTTCTTTTCAGTCTTCCTTTCCCCTTCCCTCTATGTAGCTGTGTAGAGCTGACTCTCTCTAAATATGTTATCCTATGATTCCTCTTTCTAGGTATCCCTCTTCCTTTTATTTAAATAATATTGTACTCTAACAGTTCTCCTATATTCCTTACCATACCAGCGACCATGAGGTGTCACTGGCACCTCATCTTTTTCTTTACCTCTCAGAGTAAGTTTTCCCTGCAACAGACAGTCTTTTATCTTGTTCTAAATTCTTTCTCCTAGTCATCTCATTTACACACATAGCATCAAGTACCATCTATATGCAAATAACACCCAAATTAAATATTTCTAGTATGGAAAACTTCTAAACTTGGCTCACATCTTCACCTGCTTCCAGAACCTCTACTTATAACTCCTGTCAGCATCTCAAAGTTAATATGCTCCAAATCAAAATCACTTCTCCTCTAAACCCAGCCATCTTCACTCTTTGTGTCTATGGCACACACCCATTCTCTTGATCTTGTGGATATCTCTGACCCTCTCTCACTTCTCATATCTAGTTATTTGCCAGATCTGTCTCCAAAACAGTTTGTACCTTCATCTTGTCCACTTCAGTTCTAGTGGAGTTACGTTGTCACCACATTATCCAATCACTGCCACCCACTCACACTATAGCATTCTCTTTCTTACAGGTCTTCCCTCCTTTCATTTTCTTCTTTCACATTCACTCTGATTAGCAACTTGTTTTGTACAAATAAATTTGGGAATGCTATTTTTTTGCTCAGAAATCTTTAGTGCCTTCAGATTGCCTCCTGAGTTTTTTAGGCTTCTTTTCTTCTCCTTCTCTAGGGCCACACACACTTCCCCAGCCTTATGTCCTGTTTCTCCCTTTCTTCCCACTCTGTTGCAGCCAAACTGGACTCTCTGCTCCCCAAATAATGTAATTGCTTGCATACTTCTCTGCATTTGGAGAAGCCATCCTTCTTTCTCTTCACCAATTGAATTCCTCTTTATTCTTTTATATAGCACAATTCCCTTGCTTTCATATTAGGACCCACCTTTTCTTTCAGACTTAATAGAGCAGTCTTATTTTGTTTTTATAGCTTTCTGATAAGTACCCTAAAGGTAGGGATTATATTTTATTTATCTTCCCTGCCTCCAACATCTTATTACAGAGCTTCATATATGTTAAATGTTTAATAAATGTTTATTGTTGTTTCTGTGTTACTGAATTTCTAGTGGGTGAAAACTGTCTTAGGCCCTACATAGGATTACTATCTAGAAAGCCTTATCTCCCCAAAATCTGTGACCTACTCTTAGCAATTTGTACTGTTATAGCTCTTGTTTCTTTGATTTGGCAGCAGGTAAGTGTCAGCCTCAGTCAGAAAGATCAGGATTCAAGTCTCTTCTTTGACCCATTTTAGTCACATGATCTTTTGAATAATTTAAACTCTCACAGGGCCCAGATTCTCTTAAGTCTGTAAGTTATAGAAGAGTTGCTTATTGGCATTGATGAGGGAATTTCCTCCTCATGAGTATACCCTAAACAATAATTAAATCATAGGTCTAAATCCAGAAAAAATAAAAAGGCCCTCATTTTTTTTAAACTGGGTTTACTGAGTTCAGAAACCCCTTCAAACTTAGCCAGGCAGGTCGTTAGGTAATAAATTGTGGCCAGATTTGAAGCCTTTCCAGCTTAGTAGGGCCTTCTAAAACTTCAATTAAAAACCTAGGGTTCCTCCATGCCATAGTAAGACATTAAAATGAAACTTCAGTGGGCAGCCTGTGTGACATTACTATTTGGGCAATTTTTTTTTGTTTGTTGTTCTTTAATCCAAATGGAACTACTATTTGTGGCATAGAATTATAGATAGTATATAATATAGCTACTCTTTGTACAAGAGGTTATAAAGTTTGTTGAGAGGTACAAATACCCTAGCCTTCCACCTCCAAAATACCTGCCTCTTGGAAATATGGAACTAAATCAAATCAAGTCAAGTCAACAGACATTTATTATAAGACTTGACCAGTCTTTCCATAGCATGGTCTTTCTCTTGTTTCTTACATAGGAAGTGGAAAATGAGAGGACAGGAAGATCAAGGGATGAGGAAGAGGCGAAAGTTTTCTACCAGCTGCCAGGCAGACACTACTTTGTGGACATGATAGCCATCTTGTCTCCTCTCTTAGCAAGAGATGGCATTCTCAACTGTTTGTGAACCTTTCTTCAGGTAGTTGTCCCTGTCTACTTAGGCATCTTCATCTTGCTGTTCTGAAGGGTTGGGAGAAATGTTTTCCATAATTTTATTGATAAGTATGTTTAAAGTGTGGAATTATTAGTCAGTTTGCACTAGTTCATAAATTAGAAAAATTGAAAAGGAATTTTATATTAGTTAGCATTTTGTTATTGACCAGAAGGGCCAATGTAAAATTCAGGAAATTGGTGCTTATACTGAGCTCAAGTATGGATCAAATACATTTACAAGTATTTACAAGAGATTAGCCAGTTAAAGTGTCGTTTGGAATAACTTGTGTATGTTATTTATTATCTGTTCTTTATCATTGTAAAAAGAGAATTCTGAAAGCTCTTTGTCCTATGTTGGACAAAGTGATCTTATGCATAAAGTCCATTCTTAAGGTTATAGCCAAATATACACAGGTAGTTTCTCTAATCATCAAATGCACATTATTTGGCAGCTAGAAGTTTTGGTTTAAGTGCTGAGATTGAGTGATTCCCTTCTCATAATTTGACTTATGAACTTCCCAAATGAAACTCTTAATATGTGTGGGGGGGGAAAGAATAGGGAAATGTCCTAACTAGGATTTTTCAGATGCTCTCTTGTGCTTTTCTTTACATTTATTCTGAGGCAGGGATAAGGAGAGCTGGCTTGTGTATTTATACCTAACATACCTAGCAGGTCTTTAAGCCTTCCTTACTGATCATAGAAATTATCTTTCTTTGGGTAATCCTCATTTTCCCAATATACAACTGTGAAAAGTGTAAATAAAAGGATGGTTTTTTTTTTTTAACTTATTAATTTTTTTTTTAGTACTTTCTCAGTGCTTGATCTTTGCCTGCCTGAGATTATAAATCCTCAAGTTAATATTTACACTGGCAACTCAAGTTCTACTCCTAAAAACTTAAAGTTTTTACTTTAAAAATCAACTAATATTCTTTTAGCAAAAGCTGCCAGTTCTGTGAGCTTAGTGGCATTTATGTGAATGGAAGGGACAAAAGGAGATGTTCAAAATTCATTCTCTTTTATCTGTGACATAAGTTAACGTTTTAGAACTAAAATTTGATCCTTGACTTCATAAGAATATATTTTTAAAGAATTAAAAGGGAGATTGTGACAGTAATAGTAAAAGGAGTTTCTGGACTTAGCTAAATGTCCTTAGTGTTATTTCACCTGTGGAGCCTAATTTCCCTTATCTGAAAGGAAATAATACTTTTTGGCTCTAAATTTCTATGATCTTGCTTTTTTATGAATGCTAAGATTTGTGTACTTTGTGTCTAACTTTGAATATGCAAATTTCAGTGAATTAAATGGGTAATTAATGTCTGCACTAAAATTCTTCTTTTTTGACCAGCTTTCAGCAGCTACAGATCGGATTGATTCACTTCAAGAAGAACAGCGACAATTAAGAGAACAAAATGAATTAATCCGGGAAAGAAGTGAAAAAAGTGTAGAGGTTAGAAAACTGGCCGCAGAAAATAAGCATGTTTTTATTCAGCAAACTCTCTTCTTGGAGCTGAATAAGAATCGTATCCTTGAAATTTCTCCAGTGGAAATTCTGCTCTGGCTTGTGGAAGACAGCCAGGTCATCTCCCAGCCATTGCATTGGCGGTACTTCATCTGTTAGAAATTATAGAGTAACTTATTTCTAAATTGTTTTGGGCTCCACTATAAGAGGAAACAAATGTGAAGGAAAATACTAAAACCATTCTCTGAGTGGAAATGAAGAATTGTTTCATATGGCTCTTTTTTTCTGACTTAACAAGCTGGAAAAATATTTTTACATTACATTGGTTTTCCTTTGAAAGTGCTATCCAGAAAAGGCAGGACCAATTTGTTTCATTTATCTAGATTGGTTGTCTAATTATATTAAACCTATGAATGTTTTCTCTTTTTCCTTTTGTAATATGAAAGTTATTATGGTTTTAGGAAGGATTTCAAGTTCCTTAAAATGGGAATTTATTCATCCCATTTAGAAACTTTATTCAAATAAATGAGCAAAAGAATTGTTCTCAGGCAGCAAGATGGCACAGTGGATAAAGCACTAACTCTGAAGTCAGGAGGACCAGAGTTCAAATGTGGTCTCAGACATTTAACACTTCCTAGCTGTGTGACCCTGGGCAAGTCACTTACCCCAATTGCCTCAGCAAAAAAAAAATTGTTCTTGGGAGTACTCTTAATATTTGTATTTAATACAGGTAACAAAACAAGATACAAAAGTAGAGCTTGAGACTTACAAACAAACCCGACAAGGCCTGGATGAAATGTATAGCGATGTATGGAAGCAGTTGAAAGAGGAAAAAAGAGTCCGAATGGTGAGTATGGGACACTAGGACAAGGATAATTACAAGAATGTATTCAGCTGCTGAATCACTGAGAAAGTAGACACAGTTGCAAAAGTTTAAAGTAAGGTTCATTTTGTCATTCACATCAACAATTGTTAATGTTTTGTTGGCATGATGCAGAGGCCAGTTTTGCTTCACAGAAATATAGTACATTATACAAAGAATATTATGTTGCCTACAGTGTCTTATATGACCTTACTGACTCTCCTTCAACCTTGTGATTCCATAATGATTGTTGACTTTAAGGTAGACATGGAAACTTAGTAAATGTTTACAGTGTTATGCACTAATATCCTAAGCACTAACCAAGAAGGGCAGCATGCAAAAATTAAAACTAGATTTGTGATTATTTTCCTCCTAAGGAACTAGAGAAAGAACTGGAGCTGCAAATTGGAATGAAAACAGAAATGGAGATTGCAATGAAACTACTAGAAAAGGATACACATGAAAAACAAGACACACTAGTTGCTCTTCGCCAGCAACTGGAAGAAGTCAAAGCAATTAACTTGCAGATGTTTCATAAAGCCCAGGTAGAAATCAGCTTTGTAAATGAAGGCAATACATCAAAATACCACATGGTAACAGAGATCTCACTATATGTCAGACTTCTTTTTTCTTTGCTCTCTTTGTTCTGTTCATTTCTGCTTCATATTCTAATTGTTCAACACCAGTCACATATTAGTAGGTTTTTATTAACTTAAGTGTTTGGTTTCCAAATTTTTCCATTTTCCATGTTAAGCTTTCCTATTATGTAAAATATACCCACATAGCCTCCTTGTATGCCTTTCCCTCTCTTCCACTAAAGTGGCCGGGGAGATCAAGTACAGAAATAGCAGGCATAGGAGTGGGTCTTTGCTAAGAATATGCTTTGATTAGATGTAAACCATTCAAACTGCTGCATTGTGCTGACTTTCAAATAATCCTTGTTTGCTTATGTACCTCATATGTTGATCTTGTGCATTCAAAAATATCCTTTCTAAAACACTGAATTTTTTTTTTAAGTTTTACTTCCTACTTTATTATATAAATAACCATGGAAAATCATGTTTCATTATGGTTCCTCTTTCACTTCCCTTAGTCTTTGTCAAAGACATTGACTTTTTACTCCTTTTCTTCTTTGCCTCTCTTTCGTCCTTTCTTTCTAGTATTGGAGACATCACTATAAAATAAATCAGTACTAGCTTATTGAATCACAAAGATTTAGAAATGTCTTTTTTGGAACCTCTTTCATTAATCATTCAGAGCCTAAATCTCTTCTACTATCTCTAAATTCCTTTAACATATTAGCCATTAAATGAATACTCTTTACACATATATCTATTGAAGATTTATAGATATTTCTCCTCCAAAAATGAAAAAGAAACCATCATAAAGAAATGTTTGATACAAACAATGCCAGTTAATAGAATCTGGTAGATTTATCTTTCCTCTCATTTTAATTGCATCTGGATCCTCTCCTTGGATTCTCACCATGGGTTTCTTGAGTGATGCATTCTGGGATTACCAGTTGCTTTCTTGACTTCTCTCTGAACCATAAGTCAAATTTCAACCAATTTAGTTCAAGTCTGTTTGGACAACTTATCCAACTATCCATTCCGTGATTTGAGGTTCAAATAAAAGAATTCCCCAAGAGTTGCCATAGTGACCATACCTCAGTGTATTTATGTGTAATTGACAGCCGTCTCCCCTTCTCATAAATACTCTTGAAAGGCCATGTTCCCATACCCTATATTTACCTTTCCACCTAAGTGCTTAATTATGTTACTTTAGGTTTTTTTTTTTCCAAATTAAAACAAGCCTTTTGAGTTTATCAGCTCCAGCAAGGAGAGTATACTCTAGTGATAAAAGCAAAGATCTAACATAATCGTTGGTGACTACAGTCTTTAGCCAACTACATTCTTCCTCCTTTTTCTGTCTGTAAAACCGAGATTTACTCATATATTTTCCAGGACTCTTGACAGTCAGCAAAAATGATACATTTTTTAGAGGGATAAGAAAATAAGACATTAAGAATGTATTTTAGGTAGGCATTCCAAAGGTTTTGATTTGAGTTGATTCTCTGACATCTGATACTGTTTGTTATGATTGTAGCTGACATCTCTATATAGCATTCTATAATTTACAACATTGGATACATATAAACATTTTCTCATTTAATTCTTTGAATTTAACTTTTTTCTTATCTAGAATGCAGAGAGCTGCTTACAACAGAAGAATGAAACAATCATATCTTATGAAGGAAAAACCAATCAAGTAATGTCTGCCATGAAAGAAATGGAAGAGAGGTATGTAATGAATATCACCTGATGCTTATTAGCAAGTCTCTGTGGAATTTTATGAAAGTGGGTATTTCTAGTTCTATGAAATAAAAATTCATCCATTCCATAGAGACTAATACTGTAATTCTCTTAAAGAATGATACAAAATGACCTTGCACCAAAAGCCTGAGACTTTTACATATGTCTCCTTAATCATACTGAAAATGAGGTTGTGAAAGGGTCTCTCCTCTGACTCAGAACTATGTACGAGAGTTTGGAATAGTGATGTTTATAAGACATTGATTCTCAATGCTACCTCATATGTTTTCTGAACGTATGTCTTTTCGTATTTTGATCTAGATTACATTACTCAGAAAAGGCCAGGCAAGGTGCTGAAGAAAGAAACAACAAACTGAAGCAAGAATTTGGTGGCAAAGTTGAAACCCTACAACAGCAGCTCTCCCAATTGGACAAACAATGGTAAATAATCCTCAGCTACAATTGCTTGATGTGAGGGGGAACAATGATGTGTTTTCTGGTTGTGATGTAACAATTACTCTCTGAATTTCAAAGTAACTATTACTAGAGCTCATATTCCAGTGCAGAGCACAAAAGTAGTAGTAGGACTTAGCATTACACATAATACAAATAAAACAGTAAATTTGTTTCCTTCTTATCAGAGTCTTGTTTTCCTCTTCTCTGAAAGTTGCCTTATTTCCTATCTAAAAACTTGTGAGATTTACCTCAGGCTAAAGCCTCTTCTAACCTATGTTCTGAACAGTTTTTCTGTCTAGTTCCCAGGTCAGCACAGTGATAATTTTTTTTAGCACTTGACAATAGAAAACAATTACCTTTCTCATAGGTAATGGTTATAGAAGCTACACATTTTTGGGAGAAAGTGGAATGATTAGAAGGATCACTGAGAAAGAGAACTTGCCAACTCATGAAATGAGACTTCCAAGTAACATTCCATTTGGCTTGTACTAGTCCAAAGTTTAATTGTCTTCTATAATATAACGATCTTCATTTAAAACCATCTTCTTTTTAAAAAACAGCTCAAGTCTCGAGAGAGAGCTAAAGTCAGAAAAAGAGCAAAGGCAAGCTCTTCAGAAAGAGTTGCAGCAAGAGAAAAATACTGCTTCTCTGCTCAAAACTGAGTTGCACCAGGTTGATGGGCTAAAAAAGGTAAATTGCACAGTGTATAGATGATTGAGAGTTTGTGCTTGTCATGTTGAAGCTTAAGAAAAGCCATTTGAAGATAGTTGTCTTTTTGTATAAATGGAATGATTAAAGATTTAAAAAAGATTGTGTGATTTAGTTGAACAGAAAAGTTGAATTTCAGAAGGATCTTTCAGCACCATTTACCAGTAAACAAAATGGCAAATATCTTTGAGTAGATAATACCTAATAATCCTACCTTAATGTCTTCAAGATTAAAAAAGTCCCACAAGATGACAAAAGGCCCAGGAAAGCCCTCCTATCTTTAGTGATTCTGAACCATCCCTGAGAACTATGTATGAGAGTTCTATAGCCATCCCAGGAGACTAATATCATACCCTTCAAACTAGAACCCTAATTTCATCTTGGAATAGGTTCAAACCTACAATAACCCTGGCTTTTTCAAGGATTGGAGGGGATAGTCTTCAAACGCCTTGGAACTAATTTGTGCAAGGGATAGGCTGGGCTTGTTGACAAGTCAGAAATAAAGGAGAAGTGGAAATAAGGAAATAATTCTCTTAAGACAAAATAAATTTCCCTGGATAAATTCCTCTCTAAGATCTATCCTATATGATTCCTTATCAGAATGACTGGAAGGAAGGTACCCTTTCTTTCTCTGAATAGAATTAGAGATTGATTAGAAACCATGGCTTTCTTATTTCATAAGAATATAAGGGCCTACTAATTTTTGTTTAGTCAGGTACAGGGTCAAAATAGCCCAGAGGGAAAACAACCAATCCAACACAGTAGTTTCCCTTAATCCTTAGATAGATCATATAGAATGTTACCACTTTATACAAGTCTACTTCCTTTCCCAATATTAGGCTACAACCCCTGTACAGATCCTTTTCATATCTTTAAACTGTAAAAATTCACCATTCCCTCAAGTGATTACAATTTTGTTTTCATTGTGATTTATTTTTGTATACCCACTGTAACTTATGAATTTAGAATGTTCATATCTGAATTTTTAAAGTACTATTTCAAAAAAATGAAAATTTTAAAATCCATTACATTTGCTATAAATAAGTACTATTTGAAGGCTTGACTGCAAAGCAGATCTATATAAGATGGGCATATATCTTTTGTTTTTTTGAGGAGAAAGTTGTTTCTACTTTTATTTTCATTTCCAAATTCTTTTTCTTCCCCTCACCCTTTGAGAAGACAAGAAAAATACAATATCCATTCTGAAGTCATGCAGATTTTCACATTAGATGGATTACAAACAGTAAGAAAAATAAAGTGAAAAAATATGCTTTAATCTCCTCAGAATGCATCAAGTTTCTCTGTATAGATAGCATTTTTCATAATGAGTCCTTTGAAATTTTCATGGGTCATTGTATTGATCAGAGTGACAATCACAATTGATTGTCATTACAATATTATCATTATGTATAATGTTCTAGTTATGTTCACTTCACTCTGTATCTGTTCATATAAGTCTTCCCAGATTTTTATGAAGCCATCCCCATTATCATTTCTTACAGCACAATAGCATTCCAAGATGAGATAAACTGAGAAATATAGCAGTTTTTAATCTAGATAAACATTTTCAGTTACTTTTTGGATAAAGTCATTTTTGTGCCAAAGATTAGTACATGAATCACTCAAATAAATCATATAAATAATCCAGGAAATAAATCCTAAAAAATTAGTTGTTCTATCAGTTCATTCTCGCAGCTTCAGGGAATTTTCCCAGCCCTGGTTAGTGTTGCTGTTGTGATTATCCTTGAAAAATCAGAATCTTTGATTATTTATAAAATATTATTTATAGGAACTTCAAAAACTATATGAAAAAAAAGAAGAATTACAGAAGATTTGTGAAGAACAGGAACAAGCACTACAGGAAATGGGATTGCACCTCAGCCAGTAAGTTCCCAGATTCAACTTAATTAGGATAAATGGAACTTTTAAACTGAGTCAGATCAAAAAACTATGTTAAGTACTAAAAACCTATTTGCCAACCATTCCATCTACCTCAGCCATTCTATATCTACTTCAGTCTTTCTCATTCCCTTCTACATGTACCCTTTTTTACCCATACTCTTCTCTTTCTGTGTTTAGTCTTAAACAAATGTACTTGGGACAATCACACAGTGATTTTCTTCAGAGCAAGTTAACAGTTTACATTTGGATCTCTCTGCCTTTTTATAACTTTGTCCTCCTCAGTAAGAATATGATGTAACTAAAGAGGTTCAGAGATAAGCAACTAACCTGAATCCTACTGCATAAACCAAACTTTTAAAAGATTAAAACTTTTTAGCCTATAAATATAAATGAAATGGCTAGTATATACCAGATTATAAATGGGTATTCTTCAAACTAGACAAAGTATGTCTAAACAAATTAAAATGCCCTTTTTCTCATAAAGTATAATTTTTGGACTTCATTATTCTTATGAGGTTATGTTATAGGTTATTTTAAAAAATGTTTAGATGAAATTGCAAAGCTATTCTTGTTTTATCAAGGGAAGTAAAGACATTTCAGTTCACATCTTACACCTTCAACCTCATTTAGGTACAGTTGTGAATTTCCAAGGCATATTAGTCCTTGGGACTTCTAAATAGAATACCAGGAACTGACCTGCTATGACTTTTCTTAAACTCTTACATTCTAAGAATGTGTTCCATTATCATTAATGGGTATTGAATTACAAAAGAGTGAGTCTCTGAAGTGTTCTGTGGTTCAGCAAGCTCTCAAAATATATAGTATTGAACTACATGATTCCTTCATGTTTTCTACAAGCTAATCTTCTGCTAACATTTTGTAGCCATGTCTTCACTTTTGTTTCTGAGCTAGGCTTGTAATTTTTAATTTATTCAAACAGGCCTTGATGTTTTACCAGTAACAAAATGACAATGCATTCTTTCTATTCGTTATGGGCAAGTCTGCATTTGCCAGACTTGAATAAGTCAAATAGAGAATGCTTGCAGTCTGCTGAAAAATACTGTAGCCTAAGTAGGAAAACAAACATATAAGACAAGTCTGGCATTTTGCTGTGTTTGACCTTCTATGAGTGAAAATTGCTCCTTTCCCTGCCTTTATTGCCTAAGAGAGAATAGGATTCTTTTTTCATCTTCCCCCCCAGGCCCCGGACATATCATTCTTTATAACAACTAAATATCAAAACAGACCCCAAAGCATCACACTGCCTATGTCTGAAAATGTATACCTCATGCCATAGATAAGAATCTACCACTTCTTTGTCAGTGTCTTTTAAAATTTTGACTTCATATTGTATATCAGCATTTGTCATTTGGGGTCCTGATATGTGTGCCTTCTTTTTCTATCCAAAACATTGGTAGATAAAATTAAGGACAAAAGCTTGTGGCAGTATCTTGTGTATTATTTAATAGTAGCATTAAATAGGTTGTTCTCAACTAGCAAGTCTCCCAAGCCTTTATGCTAACATACTAAATGCTCTTCTCCATTATTACCAACAGTGTAGAGAAGCACACCATCAAGGTAAAATCCAGAACCAGTTTACATTCACAAGTATAATAGAAAAATTGTCTCCAAAATGGCTATTTACAAAATTGTGCATTTGTAGGAAGCTGGGATTAATGAAAAGATCTAAGACGACAAACTTTGGGAGTTATGGCTAAATCTTTTCAGTGGAAGTTGGTAGTAGTATTGTATTATGCTCATTTTGTTATATTGTCCTCAACTCAAGGTTGACATTCATTAAAAAAGAACATTTTTAGAAGTTTAATTTCAATCAAAACTATATACTTCGGAAATTTAAACTTTATTGATGTTTTTCTTTGGCTTTGCTCTTAAAAGTATGATTTCCAACCTGCATTTAGTTTGGAATATTTGTGTATAGATGCAAAGTGCTCACTGACTGCTAGACTAGCTCTAGATGTAGTTTCAAAATCCCCAGTTGATCTCCTTAATCATTGTAATCTTGAACAAGGCATTCTTAGCTGCCCTGGGTCATTCAGCCTAGGTAAAGTAGAAGTTCACTATCTTAAGCATCATTTAGAACACCACACTGGAAGATCCTTTTTTTTCTCCCTCTCATTTTTCCCTTTTCTACTTTTGTTCTCTTTGTTCTGTAACTAAAAAATAGAGATTTCAATTCTCTCTTAGGCATCAAAGGCAAGGAAAAGAGCAACAATTAATTTCCTCCAACTTTCATCAAGTTACTATGATATTCTTCATCAGATGGCCTAGTATATAAAATTGTTGTATGTCTAGCTTATTTTCCTTTTTCTAATTGTTCATCTTTGTGGTACTTGGAAATGTATATTCTTGTTCAAATTAATGATCCTAACCAACTAGGAATAGAAATAGATTAAAATCACCCCTTAGAAATTAGAGAAAAAAAACACCTACCCCAAATACATAAATAAGAGAATGGTGGGATCTCTGGACCAAAAAATAAAAGGGGGAAAAGTTAATTTCACGGTATTTTATTTTCACAAAAACCTTTTTCTATATTTCAGCAGAGATGATAAAGCTTTTTTTTCTTCTGTCAGAACTGCCTTTTTTTTCCCCCCCCAGATCAAAGCTAAAGATGGAAGATATAAAAGAGGTCAATAAGGCACTGAAGGTATTGGATTATGAATAACCAAGGGGTATTTGCATATTAGCAAATTGTGACTTGGTAAATCTTTGTGGTTCAATATAACTGATGTACAAAGTGAAAGTTTCTATATCTATTGCCCACTCGTCCTCATTGAGAGTCACAGTGATTAGAGAAAGACTATGGAAAACATGTTTCTGCTCAGCTTGAAAAGATCAGTAGAATTTTGGTAAGTCACAGAGGAAGAGGGAAGATTATAGCTAAAGGGCACAGAAAATGGAAAACTAGAGAGGCATATTTGAAGAATAACTGGCACAATCCATCTTGGTTAGAGTATGAGATATGTGATAGGAAGAAAGTGTGTAGGAGTCAGTGTGTGGAGCCTTAATGCCAAGCCATGGAGTTTGAACTTTATACAGTAAACGTGAGGGAGCACAATGATGTGTTAGTAAAATTACCGTGTCCACAGAGGACAGTATGTATTGGAAAGGGAATAAACTAGAAGCAGAAAGACTGGTTAAGATGCTATTATGAGAGTGATCCAGGCAAAAAGTGATATGGAAATGGAAAAAAAGATGTGAGAAACATGATGAGGGGAGAAATGATACACTGATTTTACAGGAAAAATACACATCATAAGTTTACATAGACTGAAGCGATGAGAAACAGGTCATGTACTTCCTCTTTTTACAGATAGAAGAGAGCCTGAGGTCCAATGTCTCATAAGCAACAAATAGCAAAGCTAGAAAAATGCAGCCCAAACTTGATGCTCCTTCACAAACTTTTCAGAAAAATTACCCACAACATTCCCAAAGAGTCCAAAATTTCAGTTGTTTGAAGAGATAAGCATTTAAACTCCTCTTAACTGCTCTTAGATGTCACTGCCAAGATGACAGTGTCACTGGCATTTCTAGCCACTAGTCTTTGTTTGGCTTCCTTCTGCAGATGAAAAATCCAATTCTTAGGGCTCCTTTCTCCTTAGGGTCATACCTGGCTAAAAGATGATGAAGCAACGTACTGCAAACAGTGTGAGAAAGAGTTCTCCATCTCCCGGAGGAAGGTAAGGGCCCACCCCTCTGAGGCTCTAGTCTTGAGAGTTTATTAAAGGTAAAAAACACTCCTGCTACCTGAATCATTAGAACCATTGCACATGCCCATCTCATCACTTTACCTGATTAGGAAAAAAGGCGATCGTGCCCAAATTGCTCGGTTCTGGCACTGCAGGGACCTCCGTTCTGGTTGCTCAGTATGTTCAAAGAAGACTGTTTTGTTTGTAAGATGTCCTACCCAGACAAATTATCTCTGAACTTTGGATAAGAAATGGGATCCCTTGATCATTTTTAGACTACCTGTTGACTAAAGGATACCATTGGTTTGATTCCCATCACAAAATGTCAGAAAATTTTGGTTGCTGTTCAACTCTGGGTCAATAAGAGTGTTTGTGGGCAATAAACATTGAGCCCCTAGGGCTTTGTGGAACTTTTGATTTCTGTTCCCACAAGCTATTTAAAAGATTCCAAAGTCCAAATCCTGTTTTTGTAGACTAGGGTCAGTAGTAATGAATTGGGATGACAAAGAATTTTAAAGTACATTTCAAAGCGTAAAGCAGCTGAGTTTTAGGTAATAAAACCCACCTGCGTTGCCTTTTTTTTTTTAACTATGCTCTAGCATCACTGTCGGAACTGTGGACACATCTTTTGTAACACATGTTCAAGCAATGAACTTGCACTGCCATCCTACCCAAGACCTGTACGTGTATGTGATGCCTGCCATACTCTCCTCCTTCAGAGATATTCATCCAATTCTTCCTAGGGATCACGAATGCTGAAAAGTCCTTATGTTAGCTAGAGTAAATGAGTTCCTGCCTCCCTGTAACAAGCTTGGAAATGTGAATTTTGCAGTTTTTCTGATCGTTATAAACATTCCTGGCAGTAAACTGTTCTTTCATTCTGAAAAAGGGCAAAGGAAAGTCTTATATTGTGCTTATTGTTAATGCAATCTGTTACGTTACTGATTTACAAGGGGGTTTCATGAGAGCAGAAAGAAAAGGGTTCATTAACAGCACTTCATATACTTTAATGTTAATTGTTCTTTAATGTACTGAAATATTGGTGTGCTTTTTATGGTCTAAAATTATTTTCTCTATTTAAATTTTATTTCTCCTTTGTTCTCTCTTGACTTTGGTCCTCCAGAATGTTTTTTTTCTGCACAGTGAATCTCAAGATTTTGTTACTGTAATTTTTCACATGTAAAATAATCAACATTGAGACTATGTACATCTACAAATTTTTTTCATCTTTGAAAGTTTTCTGATTCATGTGTCTCCAAAAAACTGAAATTTCCTTCCTTTGAACTTACAATAAACATCAAGATTTGCTTCTCATGCCCACGAGATACAATAAAAGCTTTTGATTTGTTGTTTTAAGCGTGCACAACATATAAACTACAAAACTTAAAGCCCAGAGAAGGGATTTTCCAGACCACGGATCTTTCACTAAGCCACTTTTCTTTTCCAAGCTTGCCCAACTCTGATTACATTCATGTATGTAGAATGACTAAAAAACCATGACTGATGGCACTTCTAGTCCCTCCGATTTGATGTTTTTCTTTCCTATTCAGTTTTAATTTCGCTTTGGAAAGACGATGGGAACACAGCAGCACTTGGGTATTAACAGATAAAGCTACCAGGAACTAAGACCCCAAAGTTTAACCTCATGTGGTTCCTTACCTAGGTGAGGATTAATATAGAAATTTTACCAAAAGCTACAACCAAGTTTAATTCGTTTCAGTCTTGGGGTTTTCTTGGCAAAGTTACTGTAATGGTTTGCCATTTCCTTCTCCAGTTCATTTTACACATGAGCAAAAGGAGGCAAAGTTGTGACTGGTCACAGTATCTGGTACCACATTTGAACTCTGGTCCTCTTGACTCCAAGGCCCAGTGCTCTATCCTTTATCCACTGAGGGGACAAGAGTTTTTAACAATTTACACAGTACCAAGAGAAATCATGTTAATGAACCACTGTTATGTTCATAATACAGGATATGCATTAACGCATTTCTGCTGGTGCTGCCTCATCTCCCACTCATTCCTCAGCTCTCTGATGCCTTCTGTCCTTAGCAAGTACTGAAAAACTCTCTAGAGTCACCAATAATTTCCTGAATGTCAAATCCAAATTTTAAAAGTCTTGACATCACTGACTTCATTGACAAATACTGACACTCTTCATCTGGCCCTCATGGTTTGAACAATGGTTTCTTCATTCTGGTTTTAGTCCTAGGCTTAATCCTTGTTCCTTCAACTATAAGCAGCCATATTAAGACTCCCAAAAAGTGTGCATCTTCTTGAATCTGTTAATTTTACCTAGCACCTCGAACTCAACAATTTTGAGACTGAACTCGTCCTTTTCCAAAGCCTGCCTATTTTCTGGCTTGTCACTAATTTCTTCACTGTGACCCAAACTTAAAAGAGTCAGTTAGCAGACTCATTCAAAAGTGAATTTATAAGATACAACTTGATGAGGATGATTCTGAAACAACTTCCTGAAAGCTTGAGTTTTAAACTAATGGTAGGATCATAGAAAGGATATGCTGAAAAGGCCGGGAGGCAAGAAATGTCAGTTTTATTTCATCTTACTATATCCCAGCTAGCACAGAAATTATAAATTGACCTTTGGTTTTAAATACTGGGGACCAGCAAGTTTTTGGTTTAATTCATTTCAACTTTTATTAGCACCTAATACATGCAAAGGAAGTAATAGTTAGACCAGTGGATAGGGTGGTGGACCTGGAGTCAGAAAGAGGTTGTAGTCTTGGTAAGAAAAACGCCTGCCCTGTAGGAGATCCAGAAGCCCAAGTAGACAGGCTCATGTGTTAGAAAGGGATTTTTAAAATGCTCAGCCAAGTTTGCATTTTATTCTGAAGGCAGTGGGGATACAACTTGAGTTTTAGTGGTGGGTGACATGGTTAGGTGTTTTTAGAACACTGTATACCTTTTCTGTGGAAGGTGTCATATTGACGGGGTGAGGGGGGTAACAGTGGAAACTTCTAAGTTAAGACCCAGAGAGGTCTAGATAGAAACAGCAGCAACATGGTTGGACATTTGGGATGGGGGGGAGGGAGAAGGATTTTAAAACTAGTCCCCATTTTAAAAACTTGGAAAACGTAATGTCTTCCGTTTCAGACATGTCAAAATCTGCAAAAATTATTTGGCACTAAGGATGAAATTAAGAAAAGCAACACCAATTGTGTACTATCAATGTATTCAGTCCTAATTAAATCTATCCTAAAATTGTATGGTGTGTGTGTGTGTGATATATGGACTATTTAACCTTGAAAGCACTACAGAAAGAACAGTGTGAGGAGGAAGCCAATTGTCCAACATACAAGACCGATTTGCATTATTTGTCTTAAGAGGTAATGACCTTTCTTGGCCCCAAAGTGCCAAGTGGGTAAAAGTCTCAAAACTGACTCTCATTTTATACTGTCTTGAGATCACCACACTAGCCTTTGAAAACAAGGTTATTAAATCACTGATAGATGCGGATTAGACTTAGGGTCTCATCCATTTTTACTTTTGATTTTTATTCAAGAGCTAATAACACAAGGCTTCTGAAGGATTAGAGAAAAACTAAAACTATGCTGCTCAAGAAGCAAAGGAATTCTATGAAACAAAAGTGAGAAATTGCAGATGTAGTAAAGTTTTGAAGCAAAATACAGTTATCAGCCAGTATACCTTAGCAAAGCAAAGAGAGAAGTAACCATCAGACAAGGACCAAGAGCAGTTTCACATCCAGGAAGTGGTGGTCACATGTCAAAAGCTAGGTCTAAATAAAATGACAAGAAAAAATATCACTGGATTTAGCAGTTAACTGGAAACATTCTTAATGTTAAGGAAGAAACTGGCAGGTAGATGTTAACATTTAGAAATGAAATCTTATTTGTCTTAATTCATCAATGTTGATCCCAACACTTTTGAGACTAAAACCTTTAATTGACTCAAATAAACTAAACAATAGATCCATATTTGGGACTTTAGGAACCTGTATATAGGAGTCAGCTGTAAATTCCCCCACCTTGAGCATTTACTGATACAGAAAATGCTAAGTCTTCTATTTTTGTTTAACAAGAAAGCCCTTTTCCTTAATTAGCCAAAGCATATCTACTATAACACCAAAAATCTGCTTCCACTAAGGTTGGATTTCCCAAGGCCTAAATTTTAAACCACAAGCAAGTGGAATGCTATGTGCAACATACTCAAAACCCTAAGCTTTTACTATCTTTCACTACAGTTGCTCCTTATAAGCTTTGAAAGGTACAATTATACAGAAATTTGTCAATAGTTAAGGCAAACCCCTCTTCTTCCTTTGTAGTTTTAAAAAAAAAAAAAAGCTTGGCTTCTTGATCTCAAAATTATAATTAATGTAAAGTTAGGATAAAACCAAATGGGGCTGTCATGAGTCTAACTTAAGGTATTTATTACACTTTAACTATCATAGCTTTAGCTTTCTCTACACATCAACTAGAGAACTTTGGCACAAACATTCCTAGCTAACTACCTATCTGCAGTAAACACTATACCCCTTAAACACTTGGGTTAGCCGTCATTCCAATCCAAGACAACGTAAAAACTCCATACACTTTTATATCCTACATAATTTTGTAAAATTATTTTCAAATGTTTGTTCATAAATTAAGTCCTATTAATAAAGATGTCCTGCCATAAAATGACTTTTCTAGAAAACCTGATATATGCATATTCAAAGGCACATAGCACACACTCCCAATTACCATTGCCCCAGACTGAAACAGCTCTATTGACTAACCAGGCAGTTTCAGTCTCACTTCCGGATCTCTCTGCAGGTAGATTGCCAAGTCCATTCAACTCCTTTTGGCACTCATGTCCTGTTTCCCCCCTCTTCCCCCACTAGACACCACCAGGCACCCAGCTAACTTTGGTGACAGTCCCAAATTCTTAAGCAAATATAATTCCAAATACTAGGTAGTTTTCAGGGTTCTGAAGGTAACCTGTGCTTTTTTCTTTTTAAGTAGGGAATTGATATATTAAACAAAGGTCACTCAATCACTTCAACAGGTAATGGTGAGGAAACCTAACATGCACAGTGAACAGTTGGCTTAAGAAACAGTGCCAAATAATGACACTGTTAAAAGTAAGGACAATATGTATTCCAGTTTTTGAAAGGAAGATTTATTTAACAAGTTTCACTTAGCGCAATACACCTAAAAGGAAATCACAATACAATGAAAGATTTAAATCAAGGCCTCAGAATTTAATACAAACACCAAGACCAAATCCTAAAGTATCCGTATTGCGTCTCAAAATTGTCCCCATTAACTTAAAAAAAAAAAAAAAAAAAAGCTTAAAACGTACGTGCCTTACAGGATAGTAAACGAAATAAACTAGAACAAACATGCCAAATGTTTCACTTTTGAATCGCAGACACAGCTCCTATATTTGTTTTACAAAAAAGCATGTCTCCCAACATGCATCTCAAACAGTGTTCCATGTAATGTGGTATAAGAGCAACATTTAACATAATTGAAACTGCTTTAACCTAAATACGCTTACTGCTTAAGTACACTCCTACAACATAACTACCTTGAGAAAAGCTGAAATTGTTTAACAGTTATAGTCTTTACTCAACTTGGTTATTACATCCTAGATGAATGTTTTCTGTGTTCAAAAATACTGAACCTGAAGTTTTTAAAACAATCCTGATTTCACTTACAGTAAGCATAAATCACAAGCTTGTATTGCAAAACTGTTAAACTTCGTTTTTGTTTGTTTTTTCTTTAAAAAAAAAGTTGACCAAGAGTCAGTGATCAGGATTACATTCCCCATCCACCACTCATACTGGACATGCCAGACATCCCTCCCATTCCGTTCACTCCCATAGATGCACGGCTCCCGCTACTGTAGTAGCTGCTGTTCATCGCTCCTTGGCTCCCTGAAAAGAGATACACGTGGGGAAAAGTTAATAGCCATTTCAAAGTACCAGCCACGTTAAAACAGTATCACAAAAATAAATAAAATTTGTTTGTAGTGCACAATGGCTGCTGTTTTATGTGGAGAGAGAAACATGTTTGGGATAGGGGGACCCTTACTCCAAACAGGCCTCCGTTAACCCCTTCACTGCTGTACCAACTTGCCATACTCCTGTGCTACCATTTTAATGGATCTTTAAGGATTAAAAATTTAAGTTTAAAGGAAAACTAGTGTTTTTCAAAAATTGCAAAATTACTTTCACAATGATTTTAAAGCTAAACAGGCATTTAAAAAATTTAACGTAAAACATTCACAATGTTAATTGAATGGCATATGAATAGGGAGCACAGGGGGAAGTCTCTTGCTTTTCCTATTCATGGTGGGCAGGAAGTGAGACTACACAGTTGGACTAATGGCAACTCACTGTGCCCAAAATGGCAGCCTCCATGGAGTTAAAGTCAGAGCCATTGACTGCTATAGAAAGTGTTATTACAACAGATAAAAAAAAAAAATATTTGCTATTGGGAATTTAAATTAGATTTTTTGAGAAAATATTTACCTATGCAATGTTTGATTGAAAATCACTGGAGTTTTCCTGTAAAACTTGGTCTGCAAAAGGATTTTGTAGGGTAAGACTATAATACCAAAATCACCATTCTTTAGACCAATTGAAAATAAACCAAAACCAATCCTAGTTTAACTGTCTAGAAAATATGATCTTAAACCCAACCGCCAGTCTACCATTTAATTATCCCACCTAGAATAGTTAAGTTACTAATAAAAAAAAGTTTAAAAACTTAAAATTAAAAAAAAAAAAATCACAAAAGGCACAATTTTTATTCTTAATGGAGGCAGATAACATTTTCTGGCTCGACAGCAAGTTATGATCAGTTACTACTAGGTGCCATTTATGAAACACTTCCCCCAATGCTCATTTCTCAAAATTTTAATAAAGCAATTATGCTCAGCATTTATTCCTCCCACCACCATTGTCCCACCACCACCAAAGCAAACAACCAACCCGGCTATCATATATGCCCAATTTCAAAAAGGAACCTGCATATTTCCCCTCCCCCCAGCTATAAACATGCCTGCCTTAAAAAATTTAAACCACAATTAAAAACATGCTTACCATATCCGCTCATGCTGCTTTGACCACCGTAGCCTCCTCCATAACCCCCACTCAGCTGCTGGCTAGCTGGACCACCGTAACTGGACTGGTTTGCTGTTAAGTTAAGAAAACATTAGGTTCTTGTTTCCAAGGCCATGTGGTACCTGGTGGTACCTGGCTTGCACTTCTAAATCTACATGGTCTTCCAGAGTTGACCACTTGTCCTATAACCAATCCTGTTCTAGAGTAATTCTTAAAACTATTTTTAAACAGCATTTTACTCCTCCACTATATGCACAGTGTAAAATAGATCCACAGGACTCAATAAAGTAGAGGCATTATTACAAAGCTGCTTTTCTTAGATTCTTTTTATATTACTAATTTAATGGATGCAAATAATGAAATAACATCCTTTACTTCAGGTAAAATTGGGCACCATACATCCCCCTTCATTTTCTAACAAGGTACTTCGTTTTATGTTTTATTGCCAGGTCCTTTTTTACTGACATTAGTCAAGACTAGGCTCTCTAAGTTATGTTATTTACAATTCCCTCCCCCCCTCCCCCAAATACAAACAATTTACTCTCTAATCTGTAAATTTTACTACTTCACTAAAAACTTAAGTCTTATTATAAATTAACTTCATAGCCCATCTGAATGGAAGGAATAGCCTTCCAAAGGACCTGACCTAAGGTTACACTAAACTCAATTAAATGTAAACTAAACAAATAACTTAACTTAAATATAATTGACTTAAATATAAATGTTTTGTTTTTTAAAAAAACTAGCGATATTTACACAAGCCCATGCCTCCCATCATTTGGCTACCATAAGCACCACCGCTTGCTCCTGCTGTAGAATTCAAGAAGAGTTCTACATATCTGTGTTCTGAAATGAGAGAAAAGGCATACAAGGTTAGCTTAAAAAAAAGACACTAAAGTGATATTTACACAAACCCATGCCTCCTAGCATTTGGCTACCGTAAGCACCACCGCTTGCTCCTGCTGTAGAATTCAAGAAGAGTTCTACATATCTGTGCTCTGAAATGAGAAAAAGGTTTGAAAGATTACTTACTATGCAAGTTTTTCTTAAAATTAATTTTAATATTAAATATAAATATGCAGCCTAAATTAACCCTCCTGGCTTTTTATTAATGCTAAAATTTATACTCTTCTATTATAATTTATAATTAAACTGTTCAATTCCCTAAAAACTATTTGAAACTACTCTGTGTACACCAAGCCAAGTAATAGAAATCAAGATGACAAAAACTTCATACTTTCTTAACTAACGATCACAAGGCAAATGATTTTGTTGTGCATGCTTTAAATTTCCTGGGATACAAAAAGTCCAATAGACTCACGCATATTTGCTTTGTCTTTTGACATAGCTGCCACAGCATCTTCATGAGTAGCAAACTCAACATCCGCTTCTCCAGTCACTCTGCCATCAGGTCCAATTTCAATGTGTACTCGAACAGGATTGAGTGGTGAGAAAAACTGGGCATAAAAAGAATCAGGTTATGCTCTCATTTTAAAAGATTACTTTCTAGAAAAATCCTTCAGTTCTTTAATGTCAGATATATAAACATATACACATTAAAACTAATTTGCAAGTTAACCTGAGAAACTTACATTGTAAATATCATTTTCAGTAGCTCTGTAAGGTAATCCTCTCATGTGCACACAATGGCCTGTTGTACTCTGGAAAGTGGACCCACCATCTCCATATCTATGATCAGACATTCCTGAAAAACAGTAATTTAGGTCTAGATTTAAAAAAGTGTAAGTATCCTCCAGCTTTGAAGTACAATTCTTACCTTACCTCTTCCAAATCTATCCGACCCAAAGCCATATCCATCATTATATCCATTGTAGTCATCATAGCCTCCATACCCTGAAATGGTTAATGGGGAAGAGTCATTATTTAACAGGAAGCTTTTTTTTTAAAAAGGGGTATCTTATTTCTTAGGTACACATACCTCCACCATAAGCACCTCGCCTCATTCTTTCAAACCCAGCTCCTCTACCAATGCTGTTATAGCCTCTGCCAGCCCCAGGTCTGTCATAAGGACCTGGCCGCTGCATAGCCATTAGCTTTCGAGGAGGATCATAATGAGTGCGAACTTCTGCCCGGCTGCTCTTGAAGATTTCAATATACCTACAACATTGTTCACATAGAAAACTAGTGAGTCCTTCATCTCATGCACAAGTATAATTACACAAGACAATATTCTAGTCATAGCCATGAAACTGACAAAATACTTTAAAAAGCCAGATTTCTTTACATTTGCATAGGCAATGACCAGATTTTACTCTTGACTATAAAAACGTCATTTTTAGAGGGGAAAAATTAAACTCCTCCTTTAAAAAAAAAACAAAAAACAAAACAAAACTACTGTTGCCCAACCTTAAGGGTGGGAGAGGAGTATTTATATAAAAGTAAAATGTTTTAGGAGGGAATGAATTCCACTCAACTCTCAACATTTCAACATTTGAATTAACTGGCAATGCGTAACAAGTGAGCTAAAAAGCCAGCCTTCACCAACATTCTAGCTCAATGCTACAGTTACTTTGCCTTTAACAAGTACCCCACATATCCTATGCTTCTTAGTAAGAATCAGCATAGGTAAGCGCATGCTTCAATGAAAAATAGTCACAAGCAAAATTGAATAAAACCTTTTGTGACAATTTCTTGAAAGCTATGCTTAACGTTACAATGCAAGTTTATATACAGCAAGAAAGTTTGTGGCATTTCAACTTTATAAAACAAGTTCAGAAAGTTATCACATTTTCTTATGGTAATATTAATTTACTAGATATTGAGCTAAAGCAATTGTTTACACTAAATTTTTTTAAAGCCATAGTCTCTCGACTCCATGGACTTATGGTTACTTATAGAAATTAAGAACCTTAATTGGCAAATGCATCTTACTGAATGGGAATAATTTAACTGTAAGCTTTTGTGTCTATATAAATATGGCATTGGAAAATTTTTGCATGTAACTTTAGCATCTGATAGTAACTTAACAGTTTTTAACATTTTAATTATTAACTAGGACTAGGAAATAGATACATTTCCTTTTAAGCAGAGAGAATATGGATTTAATTATCATTTACCATAAGAAAAGTGACGTATCCAACCAACCATCCATCCCCACCTGTGCCCTATTCTTTCCTTGTGTTTCTTTAGAGCCTTTTCAGCTATTTCCTGTGAAGCAAACTGCACGAAGGCCTCCCCCGTACTCCTCCCCTGGAAGTCCACCGGCAATGTTATCCCATTTGGCACGATTTCCAACCCTTCAACCCAAGGACAAATAACCCCAGTAGGGGGGCAATATTAACATCACAAGCCCAGAAATGATTCTTCTTATAGCTTTAAATACACCAGAATTGTAAATATTTTAGGCGAATGGTATGCTTTTAACTTTAAGTACTCAAATATGCACTGACATGAAGTTCCATATAAGTTTACTATTGTTAAAACACCCTGTGGCACAAAAATATGATGCAAACAAATATACAGTTTACTTGCTGATAGGGGATGTATTAAACTGACAACAGTTTATATATTTTCAACACATTCTCATTGCTGAGAATTACACAAGATAGAATGACAGTAAGCTAATCAAGTTTCACACACTAACAAGTTTTGCCAACATGTCTTCTTTCCTTTAAATTAAATATTACAAATAAGCTAAGTGGAACTTCAGTTTTCAAGACAATTTTTGCATATTTAGGTACACATACAATGATGAAATAAAAACATTGCAAGATCACAAAACTGATCAAATAACCTGACTTTTAAAACACAACTGATCTAAGACAATCATGCAATTTTTATGTTCTTAATTGTAAGATAACACTTAAAAGGTTTTCAAAGATGGAATTTCCAGTTCGTGGATACATTTCCAAGATTACAAAAAGTCTTAAAAACACTTTCCTAGGAGTAAGATATGAAATTACATTAAGTGACAAATGGCATTCAAATTTTCATTCTAATAAGATATTTGAACATTAGTCAAAAACAATGACTAGGATTCAAATATTGTTATCAAATATGCTATTAAATGATTGAAATTAATACTTATATACTATTAAACCACAAAAGCCCTCCATCTTTAATATTGCATTCTAGACCTAGAAACAACTAGTCAAATTTTTCAAAAACTTAAAAACATTTCTATTACAAACTTTTCAATGAATAATACTCATGCAAATCACATCAGAATTGTGTTAGACATTCAATTAGTTTAGGCCCAAAACATTACCTCAGTGAGCATTTTCCCTATCTTAAGTAAACAGGGACAGCATTTTTCAAAAATCAGCAATTGGTAAGAATTTAAAACAGTACCTGCAAATTATTCCTCTGCAATCTTACTTAAGACAGGCAACTTGCAATGCTAGTAGCCTACAATTACCAGGCTATAATCAGGTTTTCCTTGGAAGAGGCTCCATAGTATTGCTCCAGAGAACATAAAGGAGTTTAACTTTGGTCCCATGACACCGGCAGTGTCATTTTACAATAATGAATAACAGCAGGAAGAGTGTTAGTTAAAATTAAAGTACATCAGTCTAGTCATGGTGATAAGTGCATCTTACCTTATAAACTTGAGGTACTATGCTGAACAGCAAATGTGTAGAAAGAAGTTAAGCTGTTGAGGACAATCCTCTAGCATCTAAATATCTACTTTAAACTACAACACCAAGTATAAAAAAAATTAAAAATTTAGTGATATTTAGAATCCAAGTTGTTTTCCAGCTTTAAGGTAGTCTAATTTATGGGCTTAAATTATTTGAAAGTCCCTGAACTTCTAAACCAGAGAGAAGAGCATTCAGTGTTTAAAAATTTCAACTTGTCCAAACAAGTACATCTAAATAACTCCAATTACTTGAACTAGCCAGAATGCACTGTCCAATGACAAGCACTACTACATACCTGAAAAAAACTGAACAATTTCTTCCTTGCTACAGCCAAATGGGAGTCCTCTAAGGCGTACAAAGCCATCATTGGCAGTATCAGGACTATTTGGACCAGTATGCTTCAACACCCAATCCATTTCAACGTTGTTTGACTTGAATACTGTAAGAGGTGCTTAGAATTAGTCAATTTCGGAATGTTAGAATGAGCAAGATTTCCTTATTTTTAGGTAAACTAGGAGGTGCCAAAAACTCACTTAGATGACCATTTCCATGCGGTCAATTACCTAAAATTCAGAAAGGGGGGTAAAATCTACACACTTAACACTTTTACTATGTCAACATAAATCAAACCTTCAACATATCTGTGTCCCATTGTTTCTCTGTCTTTTTTCAGTGCCAATTTGACTTCATCTTCTGATTCAAGTTCAACAAATGCTTCTCCACTTGGTCTGCCTTCTCGGGTATAGATGAACCGAATGCCTGATGCCCCATTTTGAATTTTGCATTCTGTGAAGAAACCAATTGTTACTCACAGTTAATATATCTAACTATTTGGGTTAGGTCCTGCTACTCCCTACAACTAGGACTTTTAAAACTTGGTATTAGATACCCATATTGTTACTGGAAGCAAAATTATTCTGAATACGACATTATGACAATTTATAACTTTAAAAATTTTCAAAGTGAAAGATATCAGAATAGCTAAATCGCAAGTTTTAGGGGGTTTTAAAATCCTTAACAAATTTTTACAACTTCAGACATTTCATCTCCTATTACTAAAAAAATATAAATTAAAAAATCAACTTTGTGACTGCATGCCAAGCACACCACCCAGCCTCAAATTAATTTTTTTGGGGGGAAGGGTAAAATACTTATTCCTCTTTACCAAGATATAAATACCAAGTGAAACATTCTTGACTTACCATTCAGTACATCAAGCAGCAGGAATACTATAACTTCACATAGTAACAGTACAAGCATGAAATTATTGACCCACCTTATAAATGGCTAAACAGCTTATTTTTATGTATCCATAATAGTTTCATTGAACAGGCTACGTAAAAGCTTCATCTTCCCATACTTCTCCAAGATTTTACTAATGCCAAGTAATAAACCACTGACAACTTAAGGAACCAAATCTATTTCCAAATCGACTCCTCTCACAGCTTCCCTTTTTTAAGTCCTTTAAATATCCATTCTCAACATTTCAAGTCTCTAACTTTGAATCATAAACTGAGGTTACTTTCCAAAGGAAAAATGCACGGCCTTCATCTGTCCTATACAAAAAATCATACCAGCCTTTCCACGATACTTTTGCTATGTAGGAGACAGTCAAATGTTTATCAGGAGACATTCAATTCTTGTCAAAGCAATAGATGCATTTCCAAGCAGCCCTCCTTTAGCAGAAGGATAAGAACCATAAGGATCCAAGGAGGGAGGTGGGTAAGTCTTTTGCTAATGCAAACACGGCCCCTCCAATCCACTTCCCGTAAGCAAGCTGCGGTCGTTTCGCAATTTCCATTGTGTAATGACGCAAAGCGAAACCAACTTCCACCCCCTCCCCCCAAGCAGCAGCGCGAGACTTGCAGCAAGCGGCCGCTCCCCCGCCAGGGGGCCGCCAGGAGCGCGCGGCAGCCTAGGACCACGCGGCCCCCCCTCCCCCGCCCGTCGACCTGCTGCCTACGCGGGCACGAGGCCTACGCGGACGCGAGGCCAACGCGCGCGGCCGCCGCCGCCCAAAGGCGCGCTCTCACTTTCCCCCATCTTACACCCCGCCCCACCCCCGCCCGCTTACCCGAGAAGAAGCGTTGGACTTCATCGGCCGAACAGGACCAGGGCAAGCCCCGGACCTTCACCACGAAGCCTTCTCCGCCTTCGGTGCTCAGCATCATCTTGTTCAGTCAGAGGCGGCGGCTGCGAAGCGAGGGCCGGGGGTGAGGAAAGGGTCCCTCCCCCCGCCTCCCGGGTAGGACCTCGCCCCGCCCCTCACCCCCCCTCACCCGCGTTCCCAGCCGTTCGCGCCCCCGCGCCAAGCGGGGATTCACAACCGGTAACCCGTCCTTCGTCCCCACTATACCAACCACCCCAACCATCCGCCGCGCCCCCAAAACCGGTCGCCCGCGCCTCCGGGGCCGCGCCGGCCGAGCCTCTCTCCGGCGGGCGGGCGGCCGAGGAAATGGCGGCGGCTGCTTCCGCTCCGCCTCCTCCTGCTCCGCACACAATGGAGTCGCCTCGGCCCGCAGGCCTCGGAGGCGCCGACAAGCTCCGGCCGACCCGAACCGCAGCCCACAACGCGCCGCGCTCCCCCCAGAGTGCCGACGGGGACCAGGCCGATAGAGGTCCAGAGAGAAGTGCCGTTCCCGCGGGCGACGGAGGTTGGGTGAGAGCCGACCGGTGCTCACCTCGATACTTGACTTCGGCGTGGCTACGAAGAAATGACCGCTGAGCGCCTGCGCATCCTAGATAAACCCCTTTGAGCACGCTCTGCGCACGCGCAGAAGAGCTCCAGTCTCCGCCCCCTTGCGTCACACAACGCTTGTGCGCAAGCGTAGTTCCACGAGCGCCAACCTCCTCCCGCCACAGGAATCTCGCGCGCGTGCGCTTTGGCCACAGTCCTTCCCAACCCTTCCCCCACCAAGACCCCCCACGCCCTTTCTGCGCTTGCGCTTTACCGCGAATATTGAACTTCGTGCCCATCCGCTTACTATCTTGCCTGTTGCGCATGCGCCAACTTGCTGATGATTCGCTTCTCAGGCCCGCCAAGGTGGGGGAGGGGCAAGTTATGAAGGGCCTAGGGTGGCGGCCTTTAGTCTGTAGTGTTAGTGGCTCCCGCTCTCAGTGGGTGGGCCTTCCTCCCAGCTAGGGTTAAACTCCTAGTCCGATAAGGAAAGAGAGCCGGGGTCTTTGAAATGTCTCGAGTTCCGGCCTGTCGCAAACATCAGGGCCTTGCAAAGAGTAGGCTTTAGCGCCCCCTCTATACGCGATCTCTTCGGGCACGCGCTGGGCCTTCACTACTATCTCTCCAGTCTCGCCGGGCCGCCGAACCCGAGAGGGAGCTTCTCCGTGGAGACTGCAAAACCTGCGGGCCATAAGGCCTAAATTCGGGAGAATGGAATCTCCTCGAGGGCAGGGCCAGAGTTTGTTTTTGTTCTTGTGGCCCCCACGCTTAGCCCTCTGTAGGCGCTTAATAAATGTTGGTTTGGGAGTACACGGAATTTCCCAGATGAGAAGATGGGGCTACCCCCGCCCTCTCTTTACGGAGCCTCACCAAATCCCCTGCTCCGGGTCGTGTTCCCTTGGCACTGGGCTTGGGAGCCGCTGGTAAGCTCCTTCAGAAACGGTAGGGAATCCCGGGCTATTTAGCTTGAAAGTTTTGAGGCCTCCTGGAGCATTTTTTGAGCACCTGCTATCCAGATTGTTCAAAACTAGAATAGTGTGAGGAGAAAGAAGTATTCCCTGCCTTCAGAAAGCTTACGTAATAGGCATGACATCCACACAGAAAAGTTAAACAAAGTGCATGATTAAATGTCAGAGGAGTGACTGACAGGCTTTAGGATTTTGGAGAATGAGGAAAATTAAATATTGTAAGGTTAAACAACTGTTTGGTGTTGAAGCCACTGGCAGCCTTTGTATTCCCTTACAATTACCGGGAGGCTCAGCTTTATGCGTGGGACAGGTAGATACTTTCTTAAAAAGTGTTTGTTGACTATTCTCCATTGAGATAGTGACTAGACTTGTGATTTTATTGGTGTAAAGATCTCCCAGATGAGGAAAATCCTATCAGTGCAAATTAGGATCTTCTCTATAATTTGTGTTCTTAGAAAATTGCCCAGAACACTGAGAGGATAAGACTGGCATTCAGGACTTGAATTTAAGTCTTGTGGGTTTTAGGCCAGCTCTTTAAAAGCTGCAGGGATTCTTATAAGATCGATTAGTGCCTTGGATAGAAAATAGGAAAGTCTAATGTTCAGTTTGAGATGTCTCTAGTTTGAGATATATCAATAGGCAGTCAGTGATGTGTGACTGAAGCTCCAGAGAGACCCTGGGGATAGATAGATCTTGGAACCATCTGCTTGAAAATGATAATTAAAACCATTATAGCTGAGTCACTATTTTACAAAAAGAGTGTAGATTTGAGAAAAGAAACTTAGTTTTCATGTTTCAAATGTATTTTCAATCATACCCACACAGTTTTTTTTTTTTTATTCCTGTGATTAAACTGAGTGCTAAAAATGTACAAAATACAAGGTAGTCTTAGGTAGGAACAGAAATACAAATAATCAACTCTCTGCCACCATAGTGGGATTCAAAACATTCGTTAACATGTCAACAAGACAATGTAAATTGGTTACATAGATGTCTAGATGACATGTGAATTTGTACAGGATTGTTAACACACTCTTGTGCTACCATTTTTTTTTTCTTTTCCTTAAAACTTGTGTTTCACAATTCCATTTTCTCTTAAAAATGTATATAAGGGGCAGCTAGGTGGCCCACTGGATAGAGCACCAGCCCTGAGTCGGGAGGACCTGAGTTCAAATTTGATGTCAAACACTTAATACTTCCTAGCTGTGTGCCCCCTGGGCAATTCACTTAAACCCAATTGCTTCAGCAAAAAAAAAAAAAAAAAAAGTATGCAAATACTAGTTTCATTTTAAAAGATGTTTTCGTTGTTAAAAATGATAAGCTCAAAATCAGACTTCACTCAAGGTTCACTATTAGTGAACAAAACTATACTTATGTATAGTAAAGTTTTATACTATTGTATTGACACAGAGAAAGAGATAACAGAGGTACATTTCAAAAGCTTCACTAGACAAATGAATCCCTCAAACTTTTTAAATAGGGGGCCAGTTCACTGTCCCTCAGACTGTTGGAGGGCCGGACCATAGTAAAAACAAAACTTTGTTTTGTGGGCCTTTAAATGAACTTCATAGCTCTGGGTGAGGGGGATAATCATCCTCAGCTGCCGCATCAGGCCCGCAGGCCGTAGTTTGAGGATTGCTGCCTAAAAGAATGAAGTCAAGAATATGACCTTCAGGATTATTGGGTAGCTAAATCTTTGACATTTATGGAGGGACATGGACGAGAATCACCTATGAGTGCTAGAGCAAATAAATACACAAAGAAATGAGATCACAAGTCCATGGAAATGTAATACCATTTTAATAAAGTACTATATTGCTATGTAAAGAAAAATAATGGGACAATATTCAATAATTTGAAAATGAAAGAGTAACTAGAATAGGGAATCAACATGAACTGGAATAATTAGAAAAAAGTTCATAGAAAAGATGTTACTTGTGTGGCTATTAACAATTTCCTTTATTACTTGCTGCTATGTTGATATGCCTATCATATTTGATTGAGAAGCCATTATTAAAGTAATTGTCAGGCTAGTAAGATGGATTTTTTAAAAAAGGAAATGGCATAGAATTTTAGAGCTAGAGAAAGCTTTGTAAATAATGATTCACTTTAAGAAGAAAACAGGTCCAGATATGAGAAGCACATAATTTACTCAAGGTAATACAACTAATTATTAGGAGAGCTAAGTTCTATTGTTTCAGACCTATCTGATTCCAAGTGACCTCATCTGGGGTTTTCTTGGCAGAAATACTGGAGTGGTTTGCCATTTTCTTCTCTATCTCATTTTCTGGATGAAGAAACTGAGGCAAAATGCTAAGATTAAAATTTATTGATGTTGCCAACAGATAATTCTATCATATCCACTCATTGCTTATTTAGTCCAAAAATTAAACAATGACCAAAGTGCACAGAGCATTAAATTTCTTAGATACAAATAGAAATACAAATAACTCCCTACTCCAGATGATTTTATAATCTCAGAAAAGATCAAAGTAAAAAAATCATCTCTAATTCCCTTTAAATAAATTGCCTATGATTACCCATCAAGTTAGTGAAATTCAGTCCTCCAGTGCCCAGTTTGTCACTTTGCTTGCTCCATATTTCCCAACTTCTTCCTACCCATTGCTTCTGCCTTTCCTATTCAACAGATTTTCTAAGAGCCTATGTCTTAAGAAATCCAGGGATGAATAAAATATGGTCCATTTTCTGACAGGAATAATGGAGTTGAGAATCAGATTTGAAATATTTTTGGAGATGGCCAACATGAATATTTAAATATAGTGATTTGTTTACAGGTACAGATTTAAGAAAAAAAAAGTGATATTGAAGTAAAAAAATAAAGAGTGCTTGATGCTTTTAAAAATGCAGAGAGGAGAACAAAGAAGAAATTGTTGAATTTCTGTTTGCTTTTTTTTTAAGTTATTCATAAGAGAAATATGTAGTTTCATATGTAGCCTCCTGAGTTTTTTGTAAAAATATTTATGTTATATTTAATATATATAGGACTGCTTGCCATCTAGGGAAGGGGGTGGGAAGGAGGGAGGGGAAAAATCGGAAGAGAAGTGAGTATGAAGGGATAATGTTGTAAAAAATTACCTTGGCATGGTTCTGTCAATAAAAAGTTATTATTAAAAAAGAAAGAAAGAAAGAAATATTTATGTTAGTGTTTATCAAGTTCACAACAAAAGATTAAAAAAAGTTGGGTTTTTTTTTTTTAACTAAGATACTTCAGATTCTACCAAATGAGAGGTACAGATAGGTGCTATAGAACTTCAAAGGACAATTTCCTATAGACAAAAGGTAGAAATATAATTGCTCTTTGAATGATATTAAGATTTGACTCAATGGCAGAAGGAAAAGAATATCTATTTGGTGAAAGTTCCCTAAACAAGGTTAAGGTGACACCTGAATAAAATGCTTGAGTGATAATACCCATCTTTGTCAGAACAAGGAGGATATATATCAGGCTTTAGTTTTTAAAGGGTCTTGAATGCTAGATTAAGGAGTCTGAAATGTGCTAAATATTCAAAGGTTAACCTCTGGATGTTTTCAAAAATAAAAATAATGTATTTAAAACTGAACTTTATGAAAAATTAATCCAGCAGTGTGTGCAGTTTATATGGAAGAGAAAAGAAGTGTAAAGGAAGGGACCTGTTTGAAAGTTAATGTCCATGAAATCTGATGAAGCCTTGAGACTGAAGTGATAGCATTGGGGATGGAAAGAAAAAGACATTCAAACCAGATTAAGGATATAGCCAGTACCCACTGTGCTGTGTTGCTTCTTTCTAACATCTCTTCCTAAATGTAGCCAACACTACTCATGATTTCTCTGCCCCCAAAATACTTCTTTTCTCTTCTTCTGTTTCTCTCCAACATTTGCTAATCTTTCTTCCCTGTGTCTAATAGTTATAAAGTCCTCTGATATGTGTTAGATTCTAAAGTAAAAAAAAAAAAAAAACAAAAAAAAACAATGCCTTTCATCTATAGACTTTTTAACTTCCTGTGATCAGGGAGACAGAACTGACCAGTATTTTGCTAATTTTTATAATCACATATCTGCAAGACTCCCTAGAGAAATACTCAAAAATATAAAACTAGACCCCAATTTCCAAGGTGGTGTTTCAGTCTTGGTTATGTAGAAACTACTGAATAATTAGATAAAAGCAGTAAGAAATGAATAAAGTCTTAATTACATAGTTGAAATGCCCTAAGAATCGTCCATGTGTCCCTTTCCTAACCCCTTTTCCCTTTTCTTTTTTGACAAGATATAAATTTCCTATTGATGGTGAGAATTCCTACCATAGTCTCTCAGTCCCCACTGATAAGGCCTTTGTTCTCAAATTCAAGTTCATGGCTTAGTTCACATCTTTAAACCTGTCTTGAAAGAAAGCTCAGTTTCACACAGAGACTTATGATACAAGAAGGGTTTAGTTCCTTGTAGAGTATGATACATTTTTGCAACATCTTTAGAGAACTATTCTTGCAAGCTCTTTAGAGAACCAGTCTATGTATTCTGTTAAGCAATGATGCCTGTTAGAGATGGTAAGTAAGAAATAAACCATTATAGGGACAAATATACTAACATCTGAAGGAAGTCTAGTTTATTCACTTGTTCCTCTGAGGAGGGAAGAAGCTGTCCTCAGATTAAGAAGGGTCTTACCAACTGTATAAATATGTATACATATGTTATATTTAACTTAACATAATTAACATGTATGGAACTATTTGCCATCAAGGGGAGGGGGTAGAGGGAAGGAGGGAGAAAGTTGGACAGAAGTTTTTGCAAGGATCAATGTTGAAAAATTACCCATGCATATGTTTTGTCAACAAAAAGCTGTAATTAAAAAAAAAGAAGGGTCTTAGCTCTTTAAGTAATCATCTAGAAGGGTCACAGCCTTTGGAGAAAGAAAGGAAGGCAAGATTCCCGGACTCTTTTAAGAAAAAGATGTATAGTTCTATGCTATCTGCATAGTCCTGAGTTGGAAATAATAATAGCTGGGATTATATTGCATTGTGAAGGAGGATCAGATCAATATACAGACCCCCTTGGTCTGTTTGGATATGATTTCTCAGAAGGCAGTGTGGGAGCATGGTTTCAGGGCTTAACTTAGCATAATTATGTAGATGCCCTTCTAGAATGCAGTTTTGTTTTTTAATCTTTAAAAGCATACATTAACTCTCCCTCCCACCCCACTCTGAGAAAAGAAAAAAAAAACATGTATAGTCCAGCAAAATAAATTCTTAGATGTACAAAAATGGGCATCTCATTCTGTATTTTGTCTACCATTTTTCTGGTAGCAAGCATAAAATATTTAATTTTCAGTCTTCTGGCTTTGTGGTTTATCATTGCATTGATCAGAACTCAATGTCTTTCAAAGTTGTTTTTATAACGTTGTCATGGTATAAATTGTTATCCTAATTCTATTCGCTTTTATCAGTCTTCCCAATAATAGAATAACTGAGTAAAAGGGCATGCAACTTTAGCAACTTTTTTTTAAAGAATAGTTCTAAAAGTTCTAGCTGGACCAATTCACAGCTCTAGTAATGCATTAATGTGTCTTATTTTTCATTCGCCCTTCCACTATTTGTTATTTTCCTTATTTTGTCATCTTTTCCCATCTGATGGATCTGAAGTAGAACTTTAGGGTCATTTTAATTTGCATTTCTCTTATTCTAGAGATTTGGAGTATTTTTTCAAATGATTGTTGATTAATTGCATTTCTTCCCTTAAAAACTGCCTAGATGTGTGCTTTGACTATTTATGAATTTGAAAATCAATTTAATCTTATAAATGTGAATTTGTTCCTTATATTCTTTGATTATGAGAGCTTTAACTTAGCACATATAATTTAAAGAGAAGACAGTCTCCCAGGAGTTAATGTCCCTCAGTAAAGTTAGGGCTGGATAGCTGATAAAGAATGACAGCCATGTCCTGAGCTCTGGCATTTGCAGACAACCAAAAAGAATCAGTTATGATGGAGAAGAGGTGTTAGCGTTTCAAGGCCTGGCCAGCAGAACTCTGTATCCTGCCAAAGAGTAGAGAAGAGTTAATTATACAGCACAGCTCACTTCACATTCCATATTGCATCATCAGTGCATGAATTAAATAAACTGCCTATGTCACTTTCCCACAGTGTTTGAGAGACATTGGTTTTTAATGGTAGACTGGACTTACACATTGATTTTTGGAGTTGAGAGGGTGGCAGCTTTAGGGAAAAACTTGTGACAAGTATTTGCTTCATTAAATAATTTTGCTTTGAATTTGTATATCTTCTGGTTCGGTCTTATGAAAGTCATTACAAATGGGGAACTCAAATGTATGCTGAGAAGATAATTGAACATAACAGAACTATGAGCATCAATTAAACCAAGGTCCACATTAAAGAGACCCCTACTTTATAGAGATGAATAAACAGACTTAGAGTGGCTAATTGACTTGGTTACTCAATTATTAAATGTCAGAAGTAGGATTTGAATCTGCTTTTAACTGACTAAATCCAGACCTCTATTCCATTGGCTACACCATGATGGAGTAGCAACCCAGATCTACCCCTTCAGTAATCTATGAGTCATATAGTAGGGTCTTCCAAGAGGAAGAGTAACAAGATTCCCTGCCAACATTTACTTCTTTCCTGCATTCATTTCTGCATTTCCTCCAATACTTTGTAAGACTATATTAGTCCCTTGGTTCTCCTCCCACCTTTCTTATTGCTTCTTAGTAATCTTTAGTGATTTATCATCTCTTATCAAAGGTGTCAAACACTCAGCCCAACATGAAAGTGCAGGCTACGTGAACCACATAAAAATGTAATTGGGAAATATTTAACAAAGTTAATAAAATTACAATAGAACATAGATAATGTTATGATGTAGTTTTCTAAGTCAATATTTATCTGCTGGGATCTTTATGTGTGGTTAGTGGTCCCTTTTCTATTTGAATATGACATCATTGAGCTTTATTACAACCCCTAAATATGGTATACTTCATAACTATCTGGAAGCTCTCTTTTCTATGCTACATTTTCCTTAAGAATTTTATCAATTCTGGTTTTAATTATCATTTCTATGTAGGTAAGTCACAGAGCTATACTTACCCTTTATTCTCTCACCTTAAGTCACCAGTTGCCTGGAAGACATTTCAAACTAGATAACCTGAGACACCTCAAACTCAAGTTATCAAGCAGAATATATTCCCTTTCTTCTAAAGCCCTCCACTCTCCTAAACTTATCCAGTTCTATCAAGTTTGTCAGTGTTTTTCCATTCTCCCAGGTTCCTAACTTTGATATTATTGAAACTTTACTTGCCATTATTCCACATATCTAGACAGTTGCCAAACTTTATCATTTTAATCTCCACAATATCTCTCACAGCTACAATATCACTCACAGCCACCACCTTAGTACAGGCCTTTATCACTTCTCACCTAGACTACTGAAGTAAATTCCAAATTGATCTCCTTGCCTCAAATCTTTCCAATCAAATTCTATTCCATCTTCCATATAGCTGCCAAAGTAAATGTCCTTAAACTCAAATATGACAGTTCTCTACTCATTAAATTCCAGTGACTCCCAATTGCCTGTAGGAAAAAATACAAACTCCTCTGCTTGGTTTTTAAAACACTTAACCTAACAATAACCATTCTTTCCTTATACATTATTTCCCTCCCTCCTCCATTTATATTATAGCAAAATTATCCTTTTCTCTGTTGCTCACATGTTAGACCATATCTTCACTCCTTGCCTTTGCACTGGCAATCTCTCTTCCCTGGAATGCAAGCAACTTATTGAATGCATCTATGTGCTGAGCATTATGTTAAATGCTGGAGGTAAAAAGAAAAACAAAAAAATAGCCTCTCTTTTTTTTTTTTTTTAATAACTTTTTATTGACAGAACCCATGCCAGGGTAATTTTTTATAACATTATCCCTTGCACTCACTTCTGTTCCAATTTTTCTCTTCCTTCCCTCCACTCCCTCCCCCAGATGGCAAGCAGTTCTATACATGTTAAATAGGTTACAGTATATCCTAGATACAATATATGTGTGCAGAACCGAACAGTTCTCTTGTTGCACCGGGAGAATTGGATTCAGAAGGTATAAATAACCCAGGAAGAAAAACAAAAATGCAAGCAATTTATATTCATTTCCCAGTGTTCTTTCTTTGGGTGTAGCTGCTTCTGTCCATCCTTGATCAATTGAAACTGAATTAGCTCTCTTTATCGAAGAGATTCACTTCCATCAGAATACATCCTCATATAGTATCGTTGTTGAGGTATATAATGATCTCCTGGTTCTGCTCATTTCACTTAGCATCAGTTCATGTAAATCTTGCCAGTCCTCTCTGTATTCATCCTGCTGGTCATTTCTTACAGAGCAATAATATTCCATAACATTCATATACCACAGTTTACCCAGCCATTCTCCAATTGATGGGCATCCATTCATTTTCCAGCTTCTAGCCACTACAAACAGGGCTGCCACAAACATTTTGGCACATACAGGTCCCTTTCCCTTCTTTAGTATCTCTTTGGGGTATAAGCCCAGTAGAGACACTGCTGGATCGAAGGATATGCACAGTTTGATAACTTTTTGAGCATAGTTCCAAATTGTTCTCCAGAATGGCTGGATGTGTTCACAATTCCACCAACAATGTATCAGTGTCCCTGTTTTCCCACATCCCCTCCAACATTCCCCATTATCTTTCCCTATCATTCTAGCCAATCTGACAGTGTGTAGTGGTATTTCAGAATTGTCTTAATTTGAATTTCTCTGATTAGTAATGATTTGGAGCATATTTTCATAGGGCTATAAATAGTTTTAATTTCTTCGTCTGAGAATTGTCTGTTCATATCCTTTGACCATTTATCAATTGGAGAATGAATAGTCTCTGTTTTCAAGGAGCACACAATTTAACATCAAAATAACTATATATAAATAATATATATAAAAGAAAAATTGAAGATAATCAACTAAGGAAGGTACTAGCATTAAGAAGCAGTCAGGAAAGGCTACTTGTAGAAGATAGAGCTTTACCTGGGATTTAAAGGAAGCCAGGAAAACCAGGAGATGGAGAGAATTCAGACATAGAAGACAGTGAAAAAAGTGAAGAGTTAGGGGATGGAGTGTCTTGTTCAAGGAGTAGCAAAAAGATCAGTGGCATTAGACTACAGAGTATATGGTAGAGAGCAAAGTTTAAGAAGACTGGGAAGGTAGAAAAAATACAGGTTATGAAGAGCTTTGAAAACAGAGTTTTATATTTGATCCTGAAGATAAGTAACCACTGGAGTTTGTGAAATGAGCATGGGAAGAAGGTGACATACTTAGACCTGGGATTTAGGAAGAGTAATAGCTGAGTGAATGATAGATTGGAGTGGGAAGAGACTTGAGGCAGGGAATCCCTACCATCTGACTATTGCACTCTTAGCTCTACTACTTTCAGGATTAATTAATCAGCAACCATGTATTATGAATAAAGAATTTATTAAGTGTATATAAAAAGCTAAACTCCCTGCACTCAAGTCAGTCAACAGCACTTAAAACATTTAAATGTTTCCTACATACTAAGCTCTGGGAATACAAAGGAAAGCAAAGAAATGGTTCCTGTCCTCCAGAAGCTCACATTCTAGTGGGGAAAACAGATGTGCAAATATCTGTGTCCATATAAGATATGTAAATTGAAACAGAGGAAATCTCCGAGGGAAGGCCCTAGCAGTAGGAATCTGGGGAAAGGCCTGTCTGTTAAGAGGAGGTATATTTAAGGTGCATTTTGAAGGAGTCCAGAGAAACCAGGAGGTTTAAAGTGAGGAGCGAGAGCATTCCAGGCATAGGAAATAGCCCATGAAAAGAATTGTTTTATGTAAAAAGAACACAATGCCTAGAGTATTGGGAGGAGAGTAAAATGTAAAAAGACTGGAAAGGTAGAAAGGAGCAAGGTTGTAAAGGGTTTTAAAAGCCAAACAAAGGATAAAAGTTTGATATCTTAATGATTTAACACTGAAAAAATATATATATTTTTAAGTAGGAATGGATGAAAGTTATTCAGAAAACACCTGGTTCTACCTGGTTTGTTGACTTCTCTCTTAGCCTCTATTCGATTAATTAAATTCCAGAACATAAAAAACTCTCAGATATTAAGGTCTTGAGAAATTCATTAACTCTTTATAAGGTATACAGAAGTTTTGTGATCAAATTTGATGGAAATAGAGCTAGTTATTGGTTAGCCCAAGGATCAGCCCTGCCTCTGGTAACCCTGTATTAACTAGCTGAAGGACCCAACCCTTGGGAGAGAACTGTTCCATCCCTAAGGCAGGAGGAATTTGTTTTTTCCCCTATTCATTCACTGATCATGGCATCCTGCAAGGAAGATATTTATTTAGTAGAAGATGCTATTCTCAAAAAAGGCATAAAACAAATAGAGTTTTTTGAGCCAGAACAGTAAAATGAGATACAGAAACACAAGTTTAGGTAGTCCAACTGAGTAATCTGCTCACCAGACACATTGCTTATAGTGAAAAAGTACATCAGAACTCAGTGGAACTGAAGATATGTTCCATTCTTGTGTGTGTAGTGGAAACTATACATACATATGCAAATATACGTAAGAATATATTCTTCCCATTAATACTAAAGATGTAGGAGAATGCCCATTTTGGCAAACTAGAGAAATGTTTTGTAGCTTTTTTTCCTTATGATGCCATTTCATTATATGGCACAGGTCAAAGAGTGTTGGGTCCAGCACTTAGAAAATTCTGATTTAAAATCTTGCCTCAGACCTTTATTTAATTGGGTGACCTTGGGAAAGTTATTTAACTTTTTTGCCTCCATTTCCTTAAATGGAAACCAAATAACATTTAACTCTCAAGGATTAAGGACCCTGCCTGGGGTGAAGGGGCAGGTCAATTTTCAGAGAACCTCCGCAGCTGTGGATCAGATAGTGACACTTGAGGGAGTTGCAGGGCAGCCTATGCTGATGCAGGTGTTCCTTGTGGATTGGGAAATAAATTGGAGGCAAGAGGGAAGAGGAGAGAGGTCAGACAAAGCAATTGCCTCTCAGTCTTCTTGTCATCCTCTCACATGAAAAGATCCATTCTACAGGTCTGAGTTAGCAGCCACTGCAGGTGGCTCCCGTATCACAACACTCAAGGATATCTCTATCAAAAGAGATAATATTTACAAAATACTTAGCAAAATCCCTGGCTCATACTAGGCCTTGTATATAAAGGCCTATTTTTTTTTCCACCTTTGTTCCCTTTGTTTTGACCTAATTATATCCTCTGGATAACTATTATAAAGATAACAAGCCTATGGAATCTCCTGAAGTATATATATTTTAGGAGTATTAGACCCAAAGAGTACCTTAAACCCAGTAACTTTCTAAATCCAGTCTAGGAGTAGAATAGAACACTGCTGAATTAGGAATATTACATGTAAAGACAAGAATGAAAGAACTTGCTGAAATGCGATGTGCTAAAAAGAAAGGGGAATTGGCTTTCATCTCAAAATTATCTACTCTGAAACACTGAGAATACTCCATCCTGGGAAAAGTGGCTCTTTAATGAGGTCAGAAATTTTGCTTCTTGATGAGAAATCTAAAATTATACAGGGTTTTAAAAATGTAAATTGATCAAGCAAATGCAAATTGAAGAAGGTAATTTAGAATTGAGTGCAATTAAAGAGTAAAATAGAATTCAATGTTAATATATAATAAGAAGATAATGTCAATTGTAGTTCTTAAATCACAATTGGTATGAGTCTCTGAAAAGCAAAGGCTGGGAATTTGAGGAAACAATTTCTTGAAAAGAGTTTGAGCAGAATTAGGTCGTCTGGAGGATTGACTGAAAGGGGTTGAAGAAATGAAATATTTCTTAAAAGTGGGCATTACATCATAAGTGAATATAAAAACTTCAAAAATATGGATAAAATCTAATAATTTCGAAAAGAAAGCAGAACATGGATTAAAATACATGAATAACGAAAGTAAAGATTAAAGAGATGAGGAAGGGACAGAGTTGGAAGACAATGCTTTCCAAAGTACATATTTAGGATCTTAGAAAAGATTGAATAAACAAAGACAATTTTTAAGAGATTATATCCTTAAAAGTAGAATTCCAGGATCTCTGATGTGAGCAGAGAAAGGAGTAGGATGTGATTAAGATTGTACTGTTACAAATTAGATAAGCCTTATCTGTATTTGGTGTGGGCAGCAGGGAATGAGGTTGGGTTGTTAAAAATATAACAGGAAGCATAATACATTATGCTGAGAAAAAGGAAAAAGTAATAGTATCCAATGGAGAGAAATCTAATCTTCATGATTATAATTTTCAGAATGTTTTGTGGACTTTTTTTTTTTTTTTGGGGGGGGGGTCATCAGTGATTCATCAGTGTGGGGATAGCTAATGTAGAAATTCCTGCTATGGATACAGATTAGAAACTATATCTTTAAAGAGTTCACTTGGACGACAAGAGATTAAGTGTATGGTCACACAGTTAGCATGGGTTGGTCACAGGTTTTTAGAACAGGTCTTCTTGACTGATCCTCTATTCCTACAATAGTCTATCTCTTTAATTAAAAAAAATTATGGATATTTTCATTTTTTTACATCAGCATCACTTCCTGAGCCTCTCCTCCATAAGCCTCATTTCCTCATAAATAATAAGTTAAGTCAAGCAAAACAAATACATTAGTCAAGTTAGAAAATGTAGAATTCATTCTGTACCTATAGATCACCCATCTCCTTTCTGAGAAGAAAGAGGGCTATTGCATCATATGATTAGAAGTCTTTCAATATTGTTTTCATTTATATTATTGTGGTTATCAGGTAAATTATTCTTCGAGTTCTGCTTACTTCACTTTATATATAAAGTTCAAGTCTTCTAGATGGAATTCTTAATTTGTCATTTCCAAAAGCACAAAAAAAATTCCAGTAGTTCCATAGTTGGTTTCTCAACTGATGCTCTCCATAAATGCTAATGAAATGAATTCATTAATTTAAAAGAAACTGAATTAAAAAATGAGTTAGAAAACAAAACCCAACTTTAAAATATTATTTTTAAAAACCCAATATGGAATTGGGAAATATTTAATAAAATAAATAAAAATATATATTAAGAAAAAAAAGAACATTTGTTTAAAGATTTCATAGATTTTCACATTAATATGGCTCTTTGGTCTAAGAGAGACAAAATGAACTTCCTTTTACTACTGCTTTGGCTGGATTATTAAACAAGGAGATTAAATTCTCCACATACTATGTCTCTCTAACCCTCAAACCTTTTAAAATGTCTCGGTATGGTGTCCACCTAAGGCAATTTGGAGGAAAAGATGCAGAGACAAATTCTGGAAACAGCTCTCTCCTATATGGTTCTTCACCTAGACAGAAGCCCTTTCCTGAGAATCTCTAAGATTTTGACTCTCCTCAACCTAAAAGCCCGATTCAAAAAAAGGTGAAAAGATGACAAAAAAGAAGAGAAACTTCTATAAGTAAGCTGAGCTAGAGAATGGACCTGAGCCACAAGACTGCATCAGATGCATCAGGAGGAAGAAAGACATCTACTTTTTTCCTTGATAAAGTCTTTGGTCTAAAGAGATAGTTAGATGACCATTCTTTTTAATAATCTATTGACCTTATTAATAAAATGATTAAATTGCCCCCCAAACTTTGCAGATTAGTCCACATACCCAAACTACTAGTTCATTTCATCAAGGTTTTGGTCTCCTGCTAACTTTTTTGGACACTTATTTAGTTTTAAAAAAAAAAAAACTAGTCAATATGCCTCCAATACTTTCATAAATAAATGATAGTTTCCTTAAAAAAACATTAATATGATGGAATATTATAATTAAAACCAAATATAAAGAATATTTTTTAAAAATTAGAAAAGACATTTGTGAAGTAATATAAAAAAGAAAGAGAGGGAGAGGAGAAAACTAAAAGAATAAAGTTTATATAGTAATTACAGCTATATAAGAGGAAAAGCAAATAAAAACGAATGGATTATTTTTCAAGTCTGGAGCATATAGGAAAGTGTGGGAAATTATTATGTGAAAAATAAATTTGAGTAAATACTACTAAATAATTACTAAGCAAATTTAGTTGATCATACAAAAAATTCAACAATTTAATGCTTACAAAAGCACAACTAAAAATTATAAAATTCTATGTATATTGTTCTAGAGTGAAGGTCTGAAATAAGATTTTTGATGCTTGCACTTAATTTTTAAAAATAAAAAGCAGGAGACATAGTCATAACTTTAAATAGCTCAACAGGTATTTATAAAGCACCAGAAATGTGTTAGGCACTTTGCTAAGGAATGGGTAATAAGGTGATAACAGACTTTGACAACCAGAGAAATAAGTCAGGAAACTATAAGAGCTTAAAAGACACAGTTATCAAAATTAAACATTTAGACACTAGATTACACAGCAACCAAGTTTTGTTTTTTGTTTTTTTTTTTTTTTTGTTATTTTGGGTTTTGTTTTTTTTGCTGAGGCAATTGAGGTTGTGACTAGTCTGAGGGTAACATAGACAGAAAGTGTTAATTATGCGAGGTCATATTTGAACTCAGGTCCTCCTGACTTCAGGGCTGGTGCTCTATCCACTACATTAACTAGCTTCCCCTAGAAACAAAGTTCTTTTTTTTAAAAAAGTTAACTGAAATGAAAAAAGCCAGACAGTGAGACTCTAATTTTAGGTGATCTAAATTTTCCTTTCTCAGAGCTTGACAGGTTCAACAAAACAGTATATACGAAGGAAATTAAAAGTTAATTAAACTCTGGGAAAATTGGATTTAATAAATTTAAAGGAGACTTCTGAAATGGAAATTTTAGTCTATAGATATTTCTCAGACTGCCATGGCACCTTTAAAAATTAATTATGTTAGGGCACAAAAATCTCATAAATAGAAAAAGTAATATAAACATATCTTTTACAGATAATAATATAATTTTTAAAAATTGTAAATGAGTAAATAGGAGCAAAGATAAATTGACATGGAGACAGAAACAAGAAAATGGGAACAAAAGATGCAGATAGGCATGGAGAGAAAAAAAATCATATATAAATGAGTGAACCAAACCAAATCATTGAAGTTATTGAAAATTATTTTAAAAGGAATAACAAAAATGAAATTACATGCCAAAATGTATGTTGAACAATTAAAACAGTCTTTAGAAGAAAATGTATAACCCTGAATAGTAATATTAACAAAAGAGAAAAAGAAAAAACTTATAAAATAAGTAACTATGAAATTAAAAAACAACTTAAAAACCAAAATAAGTACAGAACAGATTTTGAAAATTAAAAGTCTCAACATTTTCATATTAGAAACAAGTGGACTAATAAAACAAAGTTGTGTTGTTGTTTTTTTAACACTAACAAAATAGATAAAATATTAGGTAACTTGATAAAAAAAAAAGAACAATAGAAGATTTTTCTTAAAAAATTCACCACAAATGAGTAAATTTTTCAAAAAAAAATTATAAATTACTATGCTTAAATAGTAATAAAGCAGTATTGGTAACAAAACTGAAAATCAAAATGAAATAGATGGACTTATATATATGTACAAATAAATAGGGATAATGGACTTGTGATTTTAAGGGTACAGAAAACTCCCAGATGAAACTCTGTGTACTAAAAAAGATGAACTAAATAGATGTAAGTTGCCTAAAGTACTAGGTAGTCAGGTGATATATTCAGGGACATACTGATGGTGCATTTTCCCAAAAGGCATAACTTGAATTCATATCTTCCTGGCCCCACAAATCACTCTTCATTCTCTGTGCCATGCTGCCTTTCCCACAAATATCCAAACTAATCAAACAGAAAATACTCTCCTATAAATACCCAAACTAATAAAAAAGAAAATATCTCAAATGCATTTGAGCAATTAACTAAGTCTCAAAAAAAAATTAAATTGAACCTTTTTAATTTTGTTTTTATTTTATTATTTTTACACAGCAATTCCTATGCCACATAAGCAGTTTTTTTTAAAAGAAAGCAAATGCCTTCTAACAAGAGTAGGGAGAAGGAGGAAGGAAAAAGGAGAATTTGTAACTCAAAACTTGAAAAAAGAACGTTAAATTGTTTTATATATAACTAAGACAAAAGAAAATATTAAAATTAGTACAGCAAAAAGACATTCCACAAAGCTCTCTTTTAAGATAGTCTTCATTCCCAAACCAAGAAAATAAAGTAGAAAATTACAGATCAGTATCACTGATAAACATCAATGCCAGAATATTAAATAAAACAGAAAGAAAAAGAATATAGCAATATTGCAAAAATCATTATGGAAAATTAAATCAGACATGCCAGGGACACAAAGATAATTCAATATTATTATCACAAATAGTATTAATTTTAAAAACAGTTACATCAATAGATGCAGAAAAAGCTTTCAACAAAACACAAAACTAACCTTTGTTAAAAGAAGAAAAAGTATTAAGAATGAAACTATCTTAATATGATCTCAAACATTTATCTAAAACCAAGAGTTAGCAGTATTTATTCTAAATAAATAATGGAATATTTCAATAAGATCAGTAGTTGAAGCAAAGCCTTCTAGTGTCATCATCATTGCTTAATATACCAGTAAAAATGCTAGAGGGGAAATAAAGACTAGACCTGTCATTTTATTGATATGAGGAACTTCCAGGTAAGGAAACCCTTCTTTCTTAATGTAAGTTGTTATTTTTCTGTAAGTCTTAGTTTCTTATCTTCATAGCTGGAGAGATAAAAACAAGAAAAATTAGTAAGATTCAGCAAAGAAAAGGCAAAATCATTTCAGTTTGCTGATAGAATTGAATTGGATGATGATTTAACTTGAGAATCCAAGACAGTCAAAATTTGAGACAATAGCTACAGTTAACAAAATACAAAACAAATTCACAAAAAAACATTATCAACATTTCCTCATATCACAAACCAAGAGAAAAAATAACAAATTACATTCAAAATTAATCCAAGATTCATTGTACTTGACTTCTATAAATGTATTCTTCCCCCCACCTCCACCCCCGAGGCAATTGGGGTTAAGTAACTTGCCCAGGGTCACACAGCCAGGAAGTGTTAAGTGTCTGATGCCAATTTGAACTCAGGTCCTCCTGACTTCAGGGCTGGTGTTCTATCCACTGTGCCACCTAGATGTTCCTATAAATATTCTTAAAGCAGTTTTCACAAATAAAGACCTAAAAAAGAGGAGAAAATATTCAACATTCATAGATGAAACTTCAAAACTTCAAATAGTATTATAAAGCAATAATTAGTAGTAGTGATTAAAAAGTAGAAAAATCAGGAATAACTGAACTAAGTAACTCAGTCTTCAACCAATGAAAAACATGAATTACTTAGTAAAGAGCTCTCTATTTGGCAAGAATTATTAAGAAAACTGCAAAATGGTCTGGCAAAAATTAGGTGTAGTACAATACCTAAAGCTAAAGAGAATTATATTGTATGGCAAATTTTATCAATATAAAGACTTAATATTTTTTAAAATCATAAATAATCAGAGCAAATATATATGTTGGGGTGGGAGGAGGGCTGATGCAATTGGGGTCAAATGACTTGCCTAGAGTCACACAGAGCAAAAAATTTTTATAGCTATGGGAAAAGGTGAATGCTTATATAACTGCTAATAGTAATAGCTAACATTTATATATCCTTTACTATGTGCTAGGTATCGTGCTAATTATTTTATAGTTATTTCATTTGATCCTCATAACAGCCCTAGGAAGTAAATGTTTTTAATGGCTCCATTTTACAGATGAGGAAACTGAGGCAAAGGCTAAGTGATTTGTCCAGGTCACATAGGCAGGATATGCCTAAGGGCCAGATCTGAGTTCCTTCTTCCTCCTGACTCTAGACTGGGTACTCTTTCCATTTTATCAAAGATTATGTTGACTTTGAGAAACTGAAAAACTTTTGAATAAACAAAATTAAAAGAAATAAGGAAGCAGTTGACTGTAGTGGTAGTGGTGGAGAAGAGGAATCTTTGTATCAAATATTTCTGATAAGCAAAATAGATAAGACAATTTCCCAATAGATAAGTGATAAAAGAAAATGAACAGTTCTCCAATAAAATGATGAACTATCAACATCTTGAAAGAAATTTCCAAGTCACTCATAAAAAGAAAAATGCAAAACAACTCTTAAGATTTCACCCTATACCTAGCAAACTTGCAAAAAAATAAGAATAGTCAATTTTGAAGGGGTTTTAAAAGATAAGTGTACTCATTAGCACGTTGTTAGTGAAGATGTGAATTGATCCAGCCATTCTGGAAAGCAATTTGGAATTAGGAGAAGAAAGTGATACAGATGTCTAACTTTATGATCTAGAGATTATTTAGCATATCCCATAGAATTCAGTGATAAAAATGTATATATACTAAATATTGATATATACTAAAATATTTCTTGTAGAATTTTTGTAATAGATGGAGATAAGTACTGGATTTCACTGATATTGGAAACTCTTGGGTAAGCAAACTCTCTCTATCAAAATAGATCAGCACCTTCTCTGCAAATTATAGTGTTAGAATGTGGCCTAAAAAGGTTAAGGAGACTTGCTTAGTGTCGTGCAGTATGTCAGAGATAGGACTTGAACGCAAATCTTCCTGGCTAGCTCTCAATCCATTATGCTATTCTGCCTCTCAGTTATATTAATAAAAAACCATTGCATAAATAAAATAATATCTAGAATAAAAAGCAAAGAAGCAAAATGGGGGAAATCTTTGTATAAAATAGCTTTGATAAAAATCTGGCATCTAAACTACAGAGTTTTGATACAAATATTTAAAATTAGAGGTCATGATTCCTGTCAAAGAATTTGAACAGATCTCAAAAAATGAAATACAAATAAACCACAATCATCTCCAAAAATTGTGCTCAAAATTATTAGAAATCAGATAATTACAAATTAAAATAATGCTATTATTCCCCCATACCTAGCAAATTACAAAAACTAGTAAAAGTAAAAAAATTTACTACTGATGGGGAGATAGAAAAACACATTCACTCTTAGTGAAGCTATAAATCAGTCAAAATACTTTGAAAAAATTTGGAAATATGCAATGACATTTACAAAATTTTTCATAATTGTTTTAAAAATTAATTTTATTACTATTTTGCTTTTATATCACCTCCATTTCCCAATATTGCTTTTCCCTTATCTAGAGAACTATTCCATAAAACAAAGAAAAAGAGAGGAGAAAAAGCAGTTCAGCAAAACTTTTTAATATATCTATTGAGTCTAACAAGTCTGTCAATTTTCACCAGCTGTTCCTCATGCCTGGCATTCTCTGCTTCTTCATTTCTGACTTTTAACTTCCCTGGTTATCTTCAAGTCCTGTTCAGAATTGGTTATCTCCAGTTTATCCTGTATATGCCTTGTCTGTACATATCTGTATGTGTTTTTTACCCATTAGACCAAGCTCCTTGAAAGCAGGGACTGTTATTGGTTTTGTTTGTTTTAAATTTGAGTTCCTATTCCTTAACACAGTTGGCACTTAAATGTTTAATTGATGTGTCCATGTGGTATTATCCATCATACTTATTCCTTATCCAAAAAGAAGTACTCATATACTTTAAGTAATCCCACTGTTATGTGTATATCCCAAAGAACTTAAAACAACAAAAGACTTTATCTGTATGAAAATGTTTGTATAGGCGCAGCCAAAATTGGAAACAAATTGCTTCAAATTGGAAAATGAATGTAATAGAATACTATTGTACTATAAAGAATGATGAATATGAAGAATTCAAAGAAATATGGTCAGTAAGCATATTTGAATGAAATGATACAGAATTGAATAAAGAGTAACTACAATTATATAAAGGAAGATAACTTTAAAAGATCATACTCAAAAATATCAGGCACTTATGAACTAACAAAACATACATGTACCTAGATGGAAATTTAATCAACACATTTATTAAACACCTACTATAAGCAAAGCACTGAGTTGGTACAAGCAGTAAAAAACAAAAAACAAAAATTAGTTCTCACCCTCAACAATCTCATTCTCCTGGAAATTTTAAATGGATCCAGGAAAGGCTATTTCCCCTTCTAAGACAGAGAGAAGGAAGGGAATAACCATCAAACACCTACCATAAGCACGCACTGTGCTAAATCCTTACAAATATCTCCGTTGATCCTCACAACAACCCTGAAAGGTAGTCAGTAGATGGTAGTATTATTCCTATTTTACAATTAAGGAAACTAAGGCAGTCAGGACTTGCCCGTGTGACTTGCCCAGGGTCATATCCAAAGAGTCAGACTGAATTTGAGCTAAGGTGTTAGTGACTGTAGGCCTAGGATCAATCTACTTCTAGGCCTGCCTCTAGGAGTCTTAAATATAGCATTTACTTGAAAACACAGAACCATTCTTCTCAATCCTTTTAATAGCCACAAGACGCCTGCTCCTTAAGAAGTACTTCAGATACCTCTTGTAGAATGAATGTATTGGCTAGGACTCCATATTACCTATCCCAAATTCAGCCAGAAACAAGTCTGGGGTGTAAGGGAAGCAGGGAAAATAAGAGGATGCTCCTCATCCTCAATACTGCTTCCAGCTGTACTCTCAGGACACTTAGAAGCCCACTTGCCCACATCAGCCATGACAGGATGGGCATCTTGCTTCTAGGAGCCTCATTTTCCTTGTTTGTAAAATAAAGGGCTTGGATTAGATGGTTGCTAAGGTGCTTTCCAGTCCTGCCATGGTGTTTTTTGTTCTAAATGTTCTTCCACTCTAAAGGTCTGTACATATGGAGAATCTCAAAGCATCTTTCCTTTCCAAAACCTTCAGCTGCTATTGTGATTGATCTACCCACCAACTGGGGCTGCCAGAAAAGCAGAAGCTGTAGATTCTCCTCCTGCTCTTCCTGCCTGCTCCCCTCCCAGATCCCAACGCAGCCATCACTGGGATGTTAATGCCCCCTAGTGGGTATACTGTAGACTGCGTAAAGTTCGAGACAAAGGATCAGGAGCTCCTGTAAGAATAGAGAAAGATTAGTCTTCCACCTGAGGAACAGGAAATACTCCCAGTCCCTGCAGGACAAATTAAAATTTAGCATGCTTTAAAAGCCACTCATTTTCAACCAATGAAGATATTTTATTTGAATTCCCAGCCTTTAGCAATAATTAGTTGCCTTGGTCATATTATCATTCTCCTGAATTATGGTAGAGATCTATATTGAGGATGGGAGAAGAGTCCCATAGGTTCTTTCTTTGCCTGGTCCTTCCCAGTTCAACCTGATAAAAGGCCTTGGAATAAGCACAGACCACATCCAGTTTCTAATGAATCCTCTGGATCAATCACAACTTTGGGACAGAGGTTTTAGAGAAGAGATAGATTTAGGGATCCTCCATATTCGTAGAATTTTAAAGCAGAAGGAGGCTTACTTAGGAAATAGAATGTCAGAGCTAAAAAACACATCTGACATATTGTAAGCTAGAGAGGCCAAATAAAAATTTCCCTGAAGGGAAATTATGAGACAGGGACTCATTCTGAACCTAGCAAGAGAGATATCTGGAGCTTTGCTAAATTTTTGTTAAAGTGATGGCCTCATGGCCCTTAGAATCCCTAGGGGGTGGGAGGAGCCAGTTTTATTGGGTTTTGGTCAAATCAGGGTGAGGTCATGTAAATTAGACCTGGAAAGATAAAGAACTGATAACCAGTAGCAATATGGGTGGCCAGAAAGAATAAAATAAGGTAGTATGGGCCTTGAGTAACAATTATGCTTAATTTTGTATTGTACTTATATCTGCATCAGATCTCTTTATCAAATTCTTAAATCCCGCAGAAATGTAATATTTTTTTCCTACCCAGGCTCTATACCCAATGGTCTTCAATATTACATAGCATGTCAGTGAGTGGCAAAGCCAGAAATCTAAAAGTCCATTTTCCTGATCTAGCCTTTTGTTCTTTATACTATACTCTTAGCAAACTGGGGAGGAAGCTCAGTTCAGAGGAAGAAGAATATCAATTGATTAGGAAGGCAAGTCTACTGCCCTGGCTCCAAAGGATAAGCAAGGCTTGTTAGTATTGGAAGGAACTATCTAGACAAGGGAAATCAGTAACTCTTTTCTCTCAAACTTGATTCTGTAATTATTCCATGTACCTGTGATTACCTTATCTGAAATCCTTTGTACCCTTAGTATGTTCACATTTATTATAGTTAAAATTATAATTTTAGGCTCAAGAATATTAAAGCAGGCAGAGATCTTTAGAGATGATTTAGTCACTGTAACTTGTTTATTTTGCAGAGGAGGAAGCTGAAGCCCAGTTTCTTGTCCAAGGTTATATAATCTTATCTTGCAGAGGAAGAAACTTGAAGACAAATTTCTTGTCCAAGGCCACATAGAAAGTTAGCCACATGGGATAACACTTGCAGACCTCAGACTATATCATAAAGCAGCAATCGCCAAAATTATTTGGTACTGATTTTTTAAAAAAGGAAAAACTATCAGTTGAGTAGACTGGATAAGAAATATAAGAAATTATGTAATTTCTTATTGCTCAATAACCCTAGAAATATTAATTACTTAGGAAAGAACTCATTTGGCAATAATTGCTGGAGAAAATGGAAGAGTGTTAAAAATTAGGCTCAGATCAACATTTTATATCATATACCACAAACTCAAAATGACAGTATAACTTGAATATTAAAAATTATATCACTAAAAAATTAGAATATTAGCAAATCAGTTAACTTTCAAAACCATGTCTAGGGAGTGAATGCTTTCCCAAGCAAGAGATAAGAAGTGATTACAAAAGAGTAAATAATTTTGAATATGTGAGATTTAAAGACTTTTGTATAAATCAAATTAATATATCTAGGATAGTAAGAAGTAATAGAATAGGAACAAAAACAAATTTTGTATAAAAAATCTCTGATAAATAGGCAACTGACAGAAAAAATACATAACACATTCCATTTCCTAATAGATAAGTGTTCAAAGGATATTAACACATTCAGAAGAATTAGATATTGACAACTATTTGAAAAAAGTGCTCTAAATCACTACTGAAAGAAATGCAAGCCAAAACAATTCTAATATTTCATTTCACAAAATTAGCAAAAATGACCAAAAAAAGGAGAGTAGTTAATGTTGGAGTTGTGAAAAAATAAACTTATTGATGCACTGTGCATCAAAACAGCTTCTGGAAAGCAATTTGGAATAATGAACCAAATCTAGACCTTTTGACCCAATAATTCTACATTCATTAAGCACAAATCCCAAGGAAGTCAATGTTACTTCCTATATATACCCCAAAATACTTTTTGTAGTAGAAAAGAATTGGCAACAAATTAATATATCCATTGACTAGAAAATGGCTAAATAAGTTGTACTACATGGATTTAAAGAAATGTTACTGTGCTGTTAAAAAAAAAAAAGAAAAGAACAATACTAATTTTACTTTGCTTCATTTTGTATAAATGTCTATGCTTCCTTGTATTTTAGTAGAAAAAGGAAAATGATATACATAAGGCAAGGCAATAAGCATTTATTACTATTTGCCAAGTACTGTGTTAAGGGCTGGGATACAAATACTAGTAAAAATAAAGACAACCCCTGCCTTCAAGGAGCTTATATTTTAAGGAGAGAAGATAACAAACATATTAGGGATCTAAGAAGCATAATGGGAAATCACATGTGGTGAATCCAGAAAGTCAGAAGCACAGTATCAGGAAGAGGCATAAAGCATGATTGCCCTCAACCAGTTTCCAAAATGGAGTCCAATAGAAGGAATTCAGACAGAGCTTGAGACCAGCCTGCTGGAGGGATGTTCCAGGTCAAAAAAGTGTCAAACTTAGAGGGATTCTCCATGATGAGAAAGTGAGTTATGGAGTCTGGAAAGTCAGGAGAATGTTTCAGGATAAGAAATTTTGGGGCATCTCAACTGGACTACAACAATCTAATTTGGATCTAGGGAGTAACAAAAAGCAATTGAAAATGAATGCTGCGAAACAATAATAACCAAACAGAGAAGAGATAGAAGGCATCTCCTCCCTTCTTTGCAGAGGTGGGGAACCATGGATATGGAACATTATGTATAATGTTAGATTCTTTTTCTGTAGTTTGATTAACTGCTGAATTATTCTCCTACCCCACTTTTTTTATTCTTGGTGTAACATGGAGAATAAGTGGATATAGGCCGAGGCCCTGGCTATTTCTAATGATGTGCTCTGGCTGGGACACTTCCTATAGTTGCATCCTGACCATTTCTGAATGCATGAGCTAAGTGTTAAAAGAATTTGATACTATGTGAAAATGCAGGGTACCCTGAAGAAGTACAGGTATCAAATGGTGATCTTAAGATAGAATATTTAAAGCTTTGAAGGCAGTATTGTGAGTTTTATAAGTTGGATATAACTACACCCCTTGTATGGTTCTTTTTGCCCTATTGAAAGTATCCTATATCTACTACAATGCTTCTTGGAAGACAAACATTGCTGTGGTTCATTGGTAGACAAAGACCTGAAGAGAAGAAAATATAGTGCAGAATCAAAAATTAGATGAAATATAAATCCCCAGTGTCACAAAATGTCTCCTGTTTTAAGTATTAATCTCCTGGCAGAACATACAAGTAATTATGTTACCTCTTCATGCTTAAATTTTTATCAGTTTGTGCTTGTAAGGCATTTATATGTTTATCATTTCTTTTGTATGGAGGAAATAAATAACGATCATATACCTGATCTACAGTGTACACTGAGTATCTTTCTTTCCCAATTCCTTTTAGGGCAACCTAACCATGAAGCAAACCTAAGCTTTTAGTGTCATTCCCTGAGGAGAAAAAAAGTTATTGACCCTCTTTTTAAGCCTAGGCTTTCCTAGGACTGAACTTGGTCCACGAGCATGATCTCAAAATGTAGGGATCCATTAGAGTTTGAGGTTATCCCTCCAGTATTCTTACATTTGTTATAAATAATGATTCCTGGAAAGGTGGTCAGAGGAGGAGAATACAAAGGTTGTAAAAACAAAAGATAATCAATAAAATTTTGTTTTAAACATTAAAAAGAGGGAGGATTCTGGAAAGATAGAGGAGTAGGTTGGTAAATTTTAAAATTCTCCAGATTTCCCCCCCAAAACAAATTTGTGTCTCAGAGCCAATATGGACTGGTGAAAATGGGCAGAACGGGTACTACTGGCACAACTCAAAAAGATTGGAATAAAGACCCCAGGCAGGGGAATAACCAGTGTGAAGTGCAAACACCTCCAGATTAGCTCCACAAAAACACTAAATGGGGACCCCTGGGGCAAGCTGAGTTTGGCTGTGGTAGGAACCACAGAAACTTTTACTTCCCAAACTGTGTGAGGAGCCTTGGGTCTGAGTTCTGGAAGACTGAGTGAATCTTGGCTGATTAGGAATGCCAGGCCCAGCTGTGCTGCTGAGCTGCAGCCCTAGGTGAGGAGGAACTAGCACACCTGTGAGTGCAGAGGCAGTGGGCAGGGAAGCTGCTGGCTGCAGTCACTTGCAGGAGGAGGGATCCTGGAAAGACTTATACAAGTAATGATGAGCAAAGTGAAAAGAATCAAGAGAACATTGTACATAGCAACAAGATTATGTGATGATCAACTGTGATGGACTTGGCTCTTTTCAACAATGAGGTGATTCAGGCCAATTCCAATAGACTTGTGATCGACTGTGATTTACATTCAGAGGACTATGAAGACTGAATGTGGATCACAACATAATATTTTCACCTTTGTTTTTGGTGTTTGTTGCATTTTTTTCTTTCTCATTTTTTTCCCCTTTTGATCTGATTTTTCTTGTGCAGCATGATATATGTGGAAATACGTTTAGAAGAATTGTATATGTATAACCTAGAGTGGATTATTTGCTGTTTAGGAGAAGAAGAAGATGGGAAGGGAAGGAGAAAAATTTTGAACGCAAGGTTTTGCAAAGGTGGATGTTAAAAATTATCTTTGCATGTATTTTGAAAAATCAAAACCTATGCTTAAAAAAAATATTCAATCAAGAGAGAAATTTTTATTATATATCAGCCATACTAATATTGTATTAGATACATATGGGTAAGTGTGTGTGTGTGTGTGTGTGTGTAGATATGTGCATATGTGTGTGTCTGTTGGAGGTATATGTATATATGTGTATATGTGTATCTGTAGGCAGAGGGTATGTGTGTATGTATGTACATATCTGCATATGTATGTATATAAATATCTCTGTGCTTAACTATAACCTGTTGAGGGAGGAGGAAAACAAAAGTAAAAGAAGTGCACAGCAGAGAACAAAAGAAAGACCCACAAGGAAGCAAAGAAAAGATGGACACTCATGAATATAATTTCTTATATTATTATAATATATCCTTTCTTGAAGTGGTAATTTATTGTCGTATATTTAAATCCTCCCTAATGTTATGCTGGACACATGACAATGTTCTGTTCTGTTTTTCTTTTTTCTATTCTGTTTTTTTTTTTTTTAATTAAAAAAAAAACATTAAAAAGAAAAAGAAAATAGCCCTTTCAACAAATTTAAAGTGTTTCCACTGGGTGAATTTCTTATGCCTTCTAGTCCCAGCTTTGCCCTTAACATAACCTTAAAGCAACTTCCCTTGCTTAAGTTTTCATTTCCTTTTCTGCAAAATGAAGAAGAAAAAAAGAAGAATGCTCTGGCATTATGTCTATATTTTAAGTCCTTTAGTTAAGAATCAAGTCTAGTAAGCATCTACTATGGGCTAGGCCCTGTTTCAAGCACTAAAGAAAGAAAGAAAAGCAAAACAAAAACAGTCCCTCCTCTCAAAGAGTTCACAGTCTAATAGGGAAGACAACATGAAAACAATCAGGTACAAGCAAAATGTGGGCAGACCAACTGAAAATAATGTAGAGGCAGCAGTAGCATTAAAGGGGATTAAGAAAAGCCTCTTGTAGAAGTAGGATTTCAGCTGGGATTTAGGGAAGCTATGAAAAACAATGAGGAGAAAGAGAATTCTGGGCATGGAGGACAGTCAGTGAAAATGTACCAATTTAGGATTGTCTTGTATTAAGAACAGTAAGGAGACCAAAGCTGCTGGACTGGAGGGTGGGAAGGGGCCTGGTTATGTAGGACCTTGAATAACAAGTAGAGGATTTTGCATTTGATCCTGAGGGTAATAGGAAAGCTTAGTCAGATCTTTGTTTTAGGAATATCAGTTTGAAAGCTCATTGGAGATTAGACTGGAGCAGGAAGAGACTTGAGGCAAGGAGTTCAACCCGCAGGCTGTAGCAGCAGTCCAGGCCCCTGGTGATAAAGGCCTGCAGCAAGATGGCGGTGGTGTCAGAGGTGGCTGATAAGAGAGAATTGCTAGAGTTTGGCAAGAGATTGAATGTGGGAGGGAAGGAAGGAGGGCAGAAGGAGAAAGAAGTTTAAAAAGATAGCTTGTGAGCTTGGATGACTAGAAGGATATGGTATCTTCAACAGGAATAGGAAATATTAGAAAGGTGAGAGTTTGGATGAATTCCATTTTGAACATATCATATTTAAAATAAAATGTCTGTGGGACGCATCAAGAAATGTCAATTAGGCAGTTGGAGATGTGAGTCTCTGAAGATCAGGAGGAGGGGTAGGGTTGTATAGGATAAGAATCATCAGCACTGAGGTGCTAAATTGAATCTGTGAAGAATGATGAGACCACCTAGTGAAATAGTAGAGAGCAGAGGCAGCTAGCTTATACCAGCTCACAGTCCAGTTGTTAAATTTTCAGTGTGAAAAATCAACAGACACCACAAATCAAGGCTTAATTTATTGTTTCCTTGATTGTCTAGGCTCAGGAAAGTGATATTAATAATGTAGATCAAACTTTTGAAAAAGTGTGTTGTGTATTCATTTTTTCCCCAGAGAACTAGTTATTAAATATTTACCAGCATACTACTGATATATAGAAAGAAGAGAAGAAGGACCAAGACAGAGCATTGGGGGTTAACTCCCAATTAGTGGTCATGACCTAGATAAGGATTCAGCCAAGGAGATTGAAAAAGAGCAGTCAGGTAGAAGGAAAACAAGAAAAAGGAAAGCCACAAAAACCTATAAGAGGTAAAAGAAGAGGATGCTCAACCAGGTCAAAGGACTTAGGTCAAAAAAAGATGAGGACTGAGAAAAGACCATTGGATTTGGTATTTAATATTTAATAATTTGTCAGGTTTGAAGAAATTCAAAATAATTTTGAAGAAAGTAGTTTTGATTGAATGTTGAAGTATGAATCCAAATTGTAGAGAGTTGAGAAGAGAATGAAGGAAAAAGAAGTGGAGGCAGTCTGTCAATTTAGCCTGTGCCGTCCTTTCAAAACATTCTCCATCCTAAGATTCCTTGGTTCTAACATTCCATTTTGTAAGATTCCTTCCAGCTCTGACATTTTGTAGTTATTCAAAAATCAAACTAAGATGGATATAATTGTTATTGTTTTTGTTAAGTTGCGACCCATTCTTCATGATCCCTTTTGGAGTCTTGGTAAAAATACTGGAATGGTTGCCAGTTTTTTCTCCAGTCTTTTGACAGATGAGAAAATAAGGCAAACAGGATTAAGTGACTTGCCCAGGATCACACAGGTGTAAGTGTCTGAGACCAAATTTGAACTCAGGAAGACAAGTCTTCCAGGCCCAAGCCCTGCACTCTATTCACTGTGGCATCTATCTGGATATGGCAGGCCAGATACATAAATCATGTACCCTAAAGCCCAGCTTCTTAAACCATGAGTGGCAACTCCATATGGGTCACAGAATTGTAATTTATTATCAATAAATATTTTATTTGTATACCTATTTTATATACTTATACCCAAGGTCATGTAAAAATTTCTTGGGCTAAAAGAGGTCTCAAGTGGTAAAAGTTTAAGAAGTCCTGACCTAAATAATGATTTGCAAAAAGGTTCCTGAATAAACTAGCTTGATGCTTGAGATTAATAAAAGAGACTACAATGCTTCCTTAGAATCTCTTCAGAACTGATGGATTCATTTCTTCATTTGACAACCATTTATTAAGCACCTTCTATATTCAAAACACATCGTTCATTGTAAAACGTGGTTATATACTATTAATAATTTTGCTGTTGGTAAGAAACACTAAAATTTCAATCAATAATTATTTGTTACTATTAGCTAGCATTTGTATATTTAAGATTTGTAAAGCACTTTACTGATAGTCTCTCATTTTATCTTCATAACAACCCTGTGAAGTAACTGGCATTATCAGTCTCATTTTATACACAACAAAACTGAGATAAGTGAAGGTTAAATGACCTGCTTAGGATCTCATAGCTCGTGGCTGAGATTGAATTTGGATTCATATTTTCCTGACTCCAGGGACAGAGTTCTATCCTCTATACTACCCAGTTACTTCATTAAGCATCTGCTATTTTCCAGAGGCAACATGAAGTAGATAGTGGATGGAACAGCCTTAGACCCAGGAAGACCTCAGTTTAAGTCCAAACTCTGACATATACTAGCTCTGACCTTAAGGAAATTGTTTAATCTCGTACTGATCTACTTTAGACTTGGGAGTTTCTAATTTGGAAGTTCATCATATCAATAAAATCAAATCAGCTCCCTATCTGTACATGTAATACATTAAGCTAAGTGGGGGGAGTTTCCCTGACTCCCCTAGAGTAGTAAACCAATTAATATTGATTGGTTTTTAACAAAGGGATATTTAAAAAGAAGATGTAGCAAGAGAAGTTACAAAAATATTTTTTCCCAAATTTAGGGTGCTCCCTTTGAATATATTTAGTCCTTGAGGACAGTGGGTTCCAATTTTACATATTAAGATACAAAACATTCCCTTTCACAGAAAGCTGGAAAAAATCTTTACAGCCAGTGTTTCTAATAAAGGCCTCATTCCTAACAAATAGAGTTGACTCAAATGTATAAATACCCCATATATAATTCTCCAATTGATAAATGGTCAAAGGATATGAACAACTTTCAGATGATGAAATTAAAGCCATTTCTAGTCATATGAAAAAAAAATACTCTAAATCACTATTGACCAGAGAAATTCAAATTAAAACAACTGTGAGGTGCCCCTTTACATTTCTTAGATTAGCTAAGATAAGGAAAAGGTAATAATAAATGCTAAGGGGGATGTTGGAAAACTGGGGCACTGATGCATTATTGGTGGAATTATGAACTGATCCAGCCATTCTGGAGAGCAATTTGGAACTATACCCAAAGGGCTATCAAACTATGCATACTTCTTTGATCCACAAGTGTCTCTACTGGGCCTGTATCCCGAAGAGATGTTAAAGAAGGGAAAGGGACCCACATATGCAAAACTGTTTGTGGCAGCCCTGTTTGTAGAGGATAGAAACTGGAAACTGAGTGGAGCCCATCAATTGGAAAATGGCTGAATAAATCGTGGTATATGAATATTATGGAATATTATTGTTCTATAAGAAACAACCAGCAGGATGATTTCAGAGAGGCCTGGAGAGACTTAACGTGAACTGATGCTGAGTGAAACGAGCAGAACCAAGAGCACATTGTACATAGTAACAAGATTATGTGGTGATTAACTGTGATGGACTTGGCTCTTTTCAATAATGAGGTGATTCAAAGCAATTCCAGTAGACTTGTGATGGAGCCATCTTCATCCAGAGAGAGGACTATGGGACTGAATGTGGATCACGGCATAGTATTTTCACTTTTTTGTTACTATTTGTTTGCTTGTTTTTTTTTCTTTGAGTTTTTTCCCCTTTTGATCTGTTTTTTTCTGTTGTTGTTTTTGTTTTTGTTTTTGCACAGCATGACTAATATGTAAATATGTTTAGAAGAAATGCATAGGGCAGCTAGGTGGTGCAATGGTTAGAGCATCAGCTCTGAAGTCAGGAGGACCTGAATTCAAATCTGACCTCAGATACTTAACACTTCTTAGCTGTGTGACTCTGGGCAAGTCACTCAACCCCAATTGCCTCAACAAAAACAATAATAATAATAATAATAATAATTCCATATGTTTAACCTATATTGGATTGCTTGCTATCTTGGGAGGAGTCCAGAGAAGAAGAAAAATTTGGAAAAACAAGATTTTACAAGGGTGAATGTTGAAAACTTACACCTCTGCATGTATTTGGAAAAATAAAATACTATTAATTTGTTTTTAAACTGTGCGTCTCTTTCCACTACTATGTCTATAATTCAGAGAGATTAAAAAAAAAAAAAAAAAGGAAAAGCACCTATATGTACAACAATATTTATAGCAACTCCTGTTGTAGTGGCAAAGAATTGGAAACTGAGTGAATACCCATCATTTGGGTAATGGCTAAACAAGCTGTGATATATGAATATAATGGAATACTATTGTGGTATATGATGAGCAGGCAGATTTCAGAAAAACCTGGAAAGACTTACATGAACTGATACAAGTATCAGGATCCCCATGCTCAGACCACCCCTCTTTTTTTCAATCTTTTCTTTTTACTCTTAGGAATCACTCTTATTTTCCAGAGATAAAAGCCCAGAGAGTGAACTGCCCTAAGCTTGACATAACAACAATCCTTTGTGTTCACCCTCTGAATGAGCTCTGCTGTAGCCAGATCCCAGAATTGTTCCACTGGAGCCCAAGATGGTCCTTTAGCTCAGATAAGCACCTGCAGGAAATACATTCAGATCATGAAACTCTGCTATAAATCAAACTCATTGTTGTTGTTACCCCCTTATTGCCATAGCTGCAGTTCACTGCCTGTGTTTTTTATCCAGCCACTACCATATCTATCAAAGCTGAGCCTTATGGCAGTGGGTCTCCTCCTAGATGAGCTCCTACCTTGTGTGTGTAGTTTCCTTCTTCCAACACAATAAAGAATGCCATTTTCCTGTTAACTCTTTAGTCTGGTTTTATTTTATTTTGCAAATTTTACCATTGTGGTATTACCTCTGTGAGCTCTTTGGTATTTTTCAGAGTTTAAGATTATATAACTGCTGTGACTCTTTGGTCATTCATTTTCAGAGAAGTAAAGTCAGCAGAACCAGAAAAAAAATACATAGCAAAAGCAACATTGTGTAACTGCCACACAATGATCCAGTACAATTCCAAAAAACCCATGATGGAAAATGCTGTCTATACCCAGAGAAAGAACTGATGGAGTCTGAATGAAAATCAAGGCATGTTATTTTCACTTTTTTTTTCATGGTTTTATCTTTTAATTCTGTTTCTTCTTTCACAATATGATTAATATGGAAATGTTTTACATGATTTCAAATATATGATCTATACAAAATTGTTTACCATCTTAGAGAAGAGAAAAGGAAAGGAAGAAGGGACAAAATTTGGAATTCAAAATGTTATTAAAAATAAATGTCAGGAGCAGCTAGATGGCACAGTAGATAGAGCATCAGCCCTGAAATCAGGAGGACCTGAGTTGAAATCTGATCTCAGACACTTAATACTTCTTAGCTGTGTCACCCTGGGCAAGTCACTTAACCCAAGTGCCTCAGCAAAAAAAAACAAAAAAAAAGATTTAAAATTGTTTTTATATGTAATTTGAAAAAATAAAAGTCTATCTGAAAGGGGGGAAAAAAGAAAAGAAAGTAACCACAATGTGTATAAAATATCCAGAGTCTATTTATCTACTAAGGCATATAAAGGATATAGATATAATTACAATTACAAAACACTTCTTACACATATAAGGGGTGTGTGTGCTCCATGGGTTCTCTAAATGTGACTGGTAGAAAATATTGATAGATGTCTCTGGAAAGTTGCCATCACTCTCCAAGGGAGACTAATTCCTGCCTTGAGGGGAATAGAAGGACTATAAGGTTGGGTGGGCTCTTTTTCAGTCATTAAAAGGGGTGCTAATTTGGAACTATGCTCAAAAAGTTATCAAACTGTGCATACCCTTTGATCCAGTAGTGCTACTACTGGGCTTATATCCCAAAGAGATACTAAAGAAGGGAAAGGGACCTGTATGTGCCAAAATGTTTGTGGCAGCCCTGTTTGTAGTGACTAGAAGTTGGAAAATGAATGGATGCCCATCAATTGGAGAATGGCTGGGTAAATTGTGATATATGAATATTATGGAATATTATTGTTCTGTAAGAAATGACCAGCAGGATGAATACAGAGAGGACTGGCGAGATTTACATGAACTGATGTTAAGTGAAATGAGCAGAACCAGGAGATCATTATATACCTCAACAACGATACTGTATGAGGATGTATTCTGATGGAAGTGGATTTCTTCGACAAAGAGATCTAGCTCAGTTTCAATTGATCAAGGATGGACAGAAGCAGCTACACCCAAAGAAAGGACACTGGGAAATGATTATAAACTGCTTGCATTTTTATTTTTCTTCCCGGGTTATTTATGCCTTCTGAATCCAATTCTCCCTGTGCAACAAGAGAACTTGCACACATATATTGTATCTAGGATAAACTGTAACTTATTTAACATGTATAGGACTTCTTGCCATCTGGGGGAAGGGGTTGAGGGAGGGAGGGGAAAAATCGGAACAGAAGTGAGTGCAAGGGATAATGTAAAAAATTACCCTGGCATGGGTTCTGTCAATAAAAAAGTTATTTTTAAAAAGGGGGGGTGCTAAATCAGAATTATAACTTTCTGTCCCCATAAATATTTCTGGTCTTGGAGCATAATTTTGATTCAAAATAAAAAGCCACTTTCCTAGTTTCATAGCTTCCACACATTAGTTACTCCTTCCCACTAAATACTGGTTTCACAAAAGACCATTACAAAATAATGACTTGCAAATAAATTCATTTATCAAAAAAAAAATAGCAAATATAAATCAGATAAATTGTACCAAAAGATATAAAAAGTGAATAAGCTCTCTCGTTGAGAACAAAATATCTGAGCTCAAACCAAGATAGAGACTACAATATCATTTAAAAAAAAAATTCTTATGATGGGCTGATTTCAGAAAAGCCTGGAAAGACTTATATGAACTGATGCTAAATGAAGCAAGCAGAACCAAGAGAATATTTACAGAATAACATGGTTATGTGATGATCAATTGTTATGGCCTTGGCTCTTCTCAAAAATGTGATGATTCAAGGCAATTCCAATAGATTTTGGGATGGAAAATGCCATCCACATCCAGAGATAAAACTGGAGATTGAATATGAATCAAGCATAGACCCTGGGCAAGTCACTTAACTCCAATTGCCTCAGCAAAAAAAGAAAAAAAAAAAAAAAGAATCAAAGCATAGCATTTTCACTTTTTTTGTTGTTTGTTTTCTTTCTCATTTTTTTTTCCTTTTAACCTGATTTTTCTTTCTTTATTTCTTTTTTCTTTTTTTTTTCTTTTCTTTTCTTTTTTCTTTTTTTTTTTTTTTTTGCTGAGGCAATTAGGATTAAGTGACTTGCCCAGGGTCACATAGCTAGGAAGTGTTAAGTATCTGAGGTCAGATTTGAACTTAGGTCCTTCTGACTTCAAGGCTGGTGCTTCTTCTAACCACTGCACCACCTAGCTGACCCTTGGCCTGATTTTTCTTGCACAACTTGATAAATATGGAAATAAGATGAAAAGAATTGCACATATTTAACCTATATCAGATTACTTGCTGTTTTGGGGAAGGAAGGAAGGAAGCATTTGGGACACAAAATCTTATTATCTACAATTATTTTTTGTTAAGGGACAAATCAATTCTCTGAGAGCCTCCACAACTGTGGATCATAACATCTGAAGGAGTTGCAGGGCAGCCTTTGCTGACACAGGTGTTATGGACTGGGAATGAGATAAATTGGAGGCAGAGGAAAGAGGAGAGAAGTCAGATAACACAACGGCCTCTCAGAGAGGTCAGAGAACAGCAGCTGCCTCTCAGTCTCCTTATATCATCCTCTCACAAGAGGAGATTCTCGCAGACCCAAGATAAGTAGTGGAGACCAGAAAGAGGGAGGAGTGCAGGATGTGATTGCATAGAATAAAGACTTGAGCTCACAAGAGCTCAGATGCTCTGTTGAACATAGAACCTCTGCTCGGTGAGGTAGTGGCCAGAGACATCTGAAGATCTGGGATTAGGTAAAACTGGTAGTCAGTGATCTCTGACTGGAGGTTACACTGATAGATGCTACTTATTTTAAAAAAAAAAAAAAAACAACCTCCATTTATTCCTATGCTTTCTAGTGTTTTAAAAGGGAATAGATGTTGTATTTTGTCAAATGTTTTGGGGTTTTTTGCATCTCTTGATATTATCATATGGTTTCTGTTAGTTTGGTTATTGATATAGTCAGTTATACTAACAGTTTTCCTGATATTTAACCAGTTCTGCATTCCTGCTATAAATCTTACTGGGTCATAGTATATTATCCTGGTGATATGTTGCTGTAATCTTTTTCCTAATATTTTATTTAAGATTTTTGCATCATTATTCATTAGAGAAATTGGGCTATAATTTTCTTTCTCTGTTTTGGCCCTTTCTGATTTAGGTACCAGCGCCTTATCTGTGTCATAATAAGAATTTGGTAGGACTCCTTCTTCCCCTGTTTTTCCAAATAATTTGTATAGTATTGAAATTAATTGTTCTTTAAATGTATGGTAGAATGCACTTGTAAATCTATCTGGCCCTGGAGATTTTTCCTTATGGAATTCATTTCTCTTTTTTAAATGGGACTATTTAAATAATTTATTTCCTCCTCTGTTTACCTAGGCAATCTATATTATTGTAAGTTTTCATCCATTTCACTTAGATTATTAGATTTATTGGCACATACTTGGGCAAAATAGTTCCTAATTGTTGCTTTAATTTCATCTTTATTGGTGATAAGTTCACCCTTTTCATTTTTGATACTTGTAATCTGGTTTTTTCTTTCCTTTTTCTAGTCAAATTAACTAAAAGTTTATCTATTTTGTTGACTTCACAAAACCAATTCTTAGTTTTGTTTATTAGTTCAATAGTTTTCTTACTTTCAATTTTATTAATCTCTTTTTAGTTTCAGAATTTCTAATTTGGTATTTAATTAGGGTGTTTTAATTTGTTCTTTTTCTAGCTTTTTTAGTTGCATGCCTAGTTGAATACAAAGTCTTACAAAAATGAATGTTGAAAACTACCTTTACATGTATTTGGAAAAATAAAACATAAATTAAAAAAAACAAAAAGGAAATTCTTCAAAGTCTTTAGGGAAGGAATTTGGAAAATTAGGGACATGAGAAGCTGACTTTCCCTACATGTTTGCAGCTTCCAAAGTCTACCTCTCCACAATCAATTAGGATAGTCTCATACAAAATGCTCCAGATTTGGCTGGAAACCCAGAGTTACACAATAATAATGGAATATTTAAATATTGGAGAGATATTAATTGTCCATGATTGGATCATGCCAATTTTTAAAAATGGTTTAAAAATGGCCTATATTAGTGTTTTTTCTGTTATACTAAAACTAATTTTCTGCTATACCAATCAAAATATCAAGTGATTATTTTATTGGACTAGACAAAATAACAGAATTCATCTGAAGGAATATAAGATCAAGAATCTCAAAAGAACTGATTATTTTTAAAAAGTAGAAACAGTAGTAGATGGAGCTCAGCAGTACTAGATCTAAAATCTAAGATCAAATGTCATCAAAACAAATTGGTGATGGATAAAAAATAGAAAAGCTGACCACTAGAACAGATTAGGTAAAGGAGAGTCAGAAGTAATCTAACATAGTTGTATATAGTATCATAAACTTAAGTACACTAATTTTAGGGATAAAATCTCTCTATAAGGTTAAAAAAAAACTTGTAGGAAAACTTTATAAAGCAGTCTGTCAAAAATTAGTTTTATACTTCATACTACATTAATGAATAAATTAATTAATAAAGTATTTTAAGTACTTAATATATGCAAAACTTTGGGGATACCAATGGAAAAGTAAATCAGAAATTGCTCTAACGGAGATCCCATTCTAATGAAGAAGACATTACACATGGAAGATTTCAGGTGCAAATCAAATGAAAAGGTCCCATAATCCTTAGGATACCGCAGCAAAGTAGATGGTAATATTTCCACTAACAAAATCTAATTAGTTTTTTTTTTTTCAAGGCAGTTAGGTTTAAGTGATTTGCCTGGGGTCACTTAGCTACTAAGTGTCAAGTGTCTGAGGTCCTCTGGAGCTGGGCTAGTGCTCAGTTCACTCTGCCACCTAGTGTTACACCCATGCCAGTATCTGATGCCGTCAGTGTCAGGAACTCTTCTGGGTTTTCCCTGATGGAGCTGGAGCAGCTGCAGGAGCAGTCCTCAGGTTGCATCTTCCCAGGATGACGTCTGAGGAAAGCTGTCTGGAAGCGGTTCTATTCCCAAGGCTCTTAGTTCAGGGTCCTGGTCTATTTCTGTTGTTAGCTATGTTATAATGGCCTAGCATAGGCTACTTTCAGTCTCTCTCACAGGGTGCCTTTGTTGCTTCAGTTAGGCCAGTTTATCTGCTACAGCAAACCTCAGATGTATATATGGGTTGGTTGGTTGGGGATTGTCCTTTGTTCTCGAAGAGGACAAAAATGACATCATTCTGTGAGAACCAAGGCCAAGAGTGTCCGACTATGGCTGATCAGACCTAACTGAGCTAGGAAGGCCCTGCCACAGGTGGGACACAAATAGTCTCTATGAACATTTGGGGAGGACTCTCTAACTTTGCACTTTCCTGCAAACTTTTCTGCTGCTTCTGAGCTAATTTAGTTCTATTTGCTCCTAGAGTCCAGCACCTTCTCTGAGGAGGGCACACCACGCTGGACAGTCCTGTGCCAGGGTCTCTCATGGAGAAGTTTTGAATATTGTGGATAAGTTCTCTTACCTTAGCATAAATTTCCATATTTATGAGATTGACACATACCTTGCCAGAGCTAGCTCAGTGTTTGGGAGGCTCCAGAGGAAAGTGTGGGAGAGGAGAGACCACCAAACTGAAGGTCTGCAGAGCTCATTGTTGTAATCTGGTGTAGCAGTGTAGCCACGCCAAGAAACTGAATTGCTTTCATGTAGAGAACTCACAGGAAGCTAGAAACTTCAGTAACTGGGATGTTCCCCCTCCTCCTAAGATTAATCAAAGCTGCATTTAAGCTTGAAATCATGAGAAAACATAAGATCCTGCATAATTACTGGGGCATTGTGAACTTTACACAAAATTGAGTTCCTAGAAACTAACAACATGCTTCAGAGAGTTAGATCATAGAAAACAGAAATCAGTGGAGGAGAAGGAATTTGTGACCAAAGAACTAGAGATCATTATTGATCACAAAATAGATAATTCTGATTATACTAAGTTAAAAAGTTTTTGTACAAACAAAACTAATGCAGACAAGATTAGAAAGGAACAGTAAACTGGGAAAATATTTTTACATTCAAAGGTTCTGATAAAAGCCTCAGTTCTAAAATATATAGAGAATTAACTCAAATTTATAAGAATTCAAGCCATTCTCCAATAGATAAATGGTCAAAGGATATGAACAGACAATTTTCAGATGAAGAAATTGAGACTATTTCTAGTCATATGAAAAGGTGTGCCAAATCACTATTGATCAGAGAAATGCAAATTAAGACAATTCTGAGATACTACTACACACCTCTCAGATTGGCTAAAACGATAAGAAAAGATAATTATGAATGTTGGAGAGGATGCGGAAAAATTGGGACACTAATATATTGTCAGTGGAATTGTGAACGGATCCAACCATTCTGGAGAGCAGTTTGGAACTATGTTCAAAAAGTTATCAAACTGTGCATATCCTTAGATCCAGCAGTGCTACTACTGGGCTTATATTCCAAAGAGACCTTAAAGAAGGGAAAGGGACCTGTATGTGCAAGAATGTTTGTGGCAACCCTCTTTGTAGTGGCCAGAAACTGGAAACTGAGTGGATGCCCAGCAATTGGAGAATGGCTAAATAAATCGTGGTATATGAATGTTATGGAATATTATTGTTCTATAAGAAATGATCGGCAGGATGATTTCAGAGAGGCTTGGAGAGACTTACATGAACTGATGCTGAGTGAAATGAGCAGAATCAGAAGATCATTGTACACAACAACAACAAGACTATATGGCAATCAATTCTGGTAGACATGGCTCTCTTCAACAATGAGATGATTCAAACCAATTCCAATTATTCAGTAATGAAGAGAGCCACCTACTTCCAGAGAGAGAACTATGGGAACTGAGTGTGGACCACAACATAGCATTCTCTCTCTGTTGTTGTTTTCTTTTTCTTTTTTCTTGATTTGATTTTTCTCGTGCAGCAAGATAACTGTACAAATATGTTTGCATATATTGGATTTAACATATATTTTAACATATTTAACATGGACTACCTGCCATCTAGGGGAGGGGTTGGGGGAAGGAGGGGAAAATTTGGAACAAAGTTTGCAAGGGTCAATGTTGAAAAATTACCCATGCATATGTTTTGTAAATAAAGAGCTTTAATAAAATAAAACTGAAAAAAAAAAAAAAAACAGAAACCAGGATTGGCCACAGAACAATGCTTTTCATAATAACATAGAGTTTTACTATATATAAGCAGCATGATTTCTCTTAATACATGGCTCACTTGAATTATCAGCAACCCCATCTCCTTATTTTCAACTACCACTAATCCATTTGTGTTGTGCTGGCCACAACACTTCCATTTGAATTATCTTAGGAAGATTTTGAATGTCACCTGGCAGGATAAGATATCAGATACATTAAGATCCTTTTTTCAAATTAAACTGCCAACCAACTCTACTAGAGAGCAAAACTCTACTGGGCTGGCCACATTGTTCAAATACCAAATATATGTTTGCCAAAAAGATTATTTTATGGAGAACTCATATATGGCAAGAGATCACAAGGTGGTCAGAAAAAGTGATACAAGGACACCTAAGATCTCTCAAGAACATATATGGGTTAAATATAAAAGCTCATGTCATGAAAAATATTAGAAGAGAAAGCATAGGAGGTATCTTCAATAACATATTGAGGGAGAGAATTTTTGCTTAAAGACTGGATAAAGATGATTGTAGAAGACAATTAAACAATTTTGACAGTGATTGCTTTAATTTTAAGTTTTTTGCTCTTCTGAACTTGACAAATGTCAAAAATGAAGATTTCTATGTACAAAAAAGAATTTTAAAAGTACATATGATTCCAAAAGTCTCCATTTCATAGAACTTGGTTGTTGTGTTATTGTTATTAAATATGTGATATGTTCAATTAAATTCCATTAGAATTGACAGTCTAAATGAAATGATCAAATATTTACAAAAATATAAATTCTTTAGGTTAACAGAATGGAAAATAGAATATTTAAATAACCTTATCTTTAAAAAAAAGAAATTGAACAAGTCAAAAATGAAAATACAAAGGAAAAACTCAAAACTTACAAGTGAATTCTACATTTAAAGAACAATTTATTCCAATAGTACACAAACTATTTGGAAAAATAAAAGAAATCCTTTCAAATTCTTTCTATGACAAAAATATGATCTTGATGCCTAAACCATGGAGAGTCAAAACTGATAAGGAAAACTTTAGACCAATTGCTCTGATGAAAATCACTGCAAAATTTTTAAATAAAATATTAGCAAAGAAACTATAGCAATATAGCACAAAGACCATACATTATGACCTATACAAAAAATGCAGGGTTTGGTTTAATATTAGGAAAACTATAAATATAATTGACCATATTAATAATAAAACCGATAAAAATTATATGATTATTTAAATAGATGTAAAAAAAAACTTTTGACAAAATATAAAATCCATTCCTGTTAAAAAAAAAAAAAACACCCACTGGTAAGTATTAGAATAAAAAAAGCTTTTCTTAAAATGTCAATTAATATCTATCTACCAAGAGCGAGTATTACCTATAATGGAGATAAACTAGAAACCTTTTCAATAAGATCAGAGGTAAAGCAAGAATGACCATTATCACTATTACTAGTTAATGTTGTGCTAAAAATTCTAACTATAGAAATAAGAAAAATAAATTGAAATAAGCATAGGCAGTAAGGAAATAAAAAACTTAGATTTTGCAGAAAATATAATGGTTTACTAAGAGAACCCTAGAGAGTCAACTAAATAAACTAAGTGAAATAATTAACAACTTCAGCAAAGTTGCAGAATATAAAACAAACTCACACAAACATTTAGCATTTCTGTATATTACTCACAAAATCCAGTAGGAAGAGATGGAAAGAAAAATTATGTTTATAATAATTAAAGCCAGTATTAAATATGCGAGAGTCTACTCACACAAGAAATCTGAATACAATTACAAAATACACTACACACAGACAGTTCTAAATAATTGGAGAATATTGAATTTTTCTTGACTAGTCAATATAATAAAAATAACAATACTATCTAAATTAATTTATTTAGTCAATATTATACAAATTAAACTACCAAATAATTACCTCCTAGAGCTAGGAAAAAATAGTATAATTCATCTGGAAGAATGAAAGGTCAAGAAAATCAAAGGAGCTGAAAAAAATGAAAGGAAAGGCTCTATACTACAAAGTTCTAACTGTCAAAACAATTTGGTATTGAGTAAGAAATAGAAACGGAGAAGGAAATAGCAAGCCATTATAGTATATATAAGCCAATAAAATCCCAAATGGGGTCATGAAGAGTCAGACATAACTGAACAACTGGAAAAGAACTAGAAATTGATCAATGGAACAGAGTAGATACACAATATACAATAGCAAGTGAGCATAATAACCTGGTGTTGGATAAACCCAAAGATCTTAGCTATTGAGGCAAGAACTCATTCAACAAAAATAGGTGAGAAAAGTAGAAAATGGTCTCAAAGAAACTAAGTATATACTAATATCTCACACTGCATATCAACATAAGTACAAAATGAGTATGTGATATACACATAAAAGGTAGCATTATTAGCAAATTAATGGAGCATGGAAGAAATTATGTTTTAGATCTATAAATAAGAGAAGCATTCATGACTAAATGAGATAAAGTTCACAGGAGGCAAGATGGAAATTTTTGATTACTTTAAAGGATCTAAACATTGAAATGCAGCTAAAAATAAAAGGAAAGAAGGAAACTGGAGTGTGGAAGAATCTTTTCAGTAAGTTTCCCTTATAAAGATCTCATTTCTCAAATATATGAGAAAAGATTTTACTAGAAAAAAAAAGCCATCCCCCCATAAGAAATAGTCAAAAGATAAGAACAGGCAGTTTTCAGATAAAAGAAATTCAATTAATCATTAATCATATTCTTAAAAATCACTGATAGAGAAATGCAAATTAAAATAATTTTGAAATGATGAACAATGATTTTAGAAAGGCCTGGAAAGATTAACATGAACTAATGCTGAGTAAAACAAGTAGAACCAGGAATACATTGTACACAGAAACAGCAAGTTTATACAATGATCAACTGTGAAAGACTTGGTTCTTCTCAGTGGTTCAAAGCAATTCCAATAGACATTGGACAGAAAATGCTGTCTGCATCCAGAAAAAGAACTATGAAGATTGAATATAAATCAGCACAAGCTATGTTCACTTCTTTTTTCTTTTTTTCCCTTTCCCATGGTTTTTGCCTTTTGCTTTGATTTTTTTCCTCCCAACATGATTCAAAAAGCAATGTGTCTTTAAAATAAATTTAAAAGTGAAAAATAAAATAAAATAATTTTGAGGTATCATCTCACACTCATCAGATTAACTAAGGTGATTTTAAAAAAGGAAAATAATAATTCTGGAAGGGCTGTAGGAAAACATGTCCACTGTTGGTGGAATTGTAAACTAATCTAATCATTTTGGAAAGCAATTTGGAACTATGCTTGAAGAGCTATCAACTCAATAATTTGACCCACTAATACTGCTAGACTAAACCTCTAAAGAGATCAAGGAAAAAGAAAAAAGACCAATATGTACAAAAATATTCAAGGTATTTCTTTTTGTTTTGGCAAGGAATTGGAAATTGAGAGGATGCTCATCAATTGGGGGAATAGGTGGACAACTTAGTAATTGATCAATAGAGTGATTGACCACAGTTCCAAAGCACTTATGATGAAACATGTTATTTATCTCCAGATAGAAAGTTGATGAACTCACTAAAGATTAAAGTATATTTTCTTCCTTTCTTTTTTTTTCTTTCTTTCTTTTTCTTTTTTCTTTGTGTGTGTGTGTGTGTGTGTGCATGGCCAAAGCAGGAATTTATTTTGTACAAATGTATGTATTTGTATTGAGATTTGTTTTTCTTTATCATTGGAGAGAGGAACTGGAGAGAGAGAAAAAAAATTCAGAACTGAAAATAGAATAAAATTGAATTAAAAAAACAAGCATCTAGGAGCAATTAGGTAATGTGGTGGACAAAAAGCAGCTTGGCCCTGGAGTCAGGAGAACCTGAGTTCAAATATGACCTCAGACACTTACTAACAATGTGATCATGGGCAAGTCATTTAATCCTGATTGCAAAAGAAAGAAAGAACATCTATACTGATTAACATTGGTAAAAAAAAATTTAAAGCTTATAATCAACTTAATGCATTGGTTCTAAAACTGACCTGTTTGTCCATTTCCCTCGAAGAACATTTGGGATTTTTCCTAGGCATTTAAAAATTTGCTTATTAATATAATTTTTCTTTTCCTTTTTTTCACTTAATAGTAATTTTCCCCAATTACTTCCAAATACAGTTTTTAGCCTTCACTTTTTTCTTTTTAAAATAATAGCTTTTTGTTTTTAAAATAGATGCAAAGATAGTTTTCAACATTCATCTTTGCAAAACCTTATGTTCCAAATTTTTTTCTCCCTCTCTTCCTTCCCTTAGACAACAAGTAATTCAGTACATGTTAAATGTGCAATTCTTCTATACATATTTCCACATTTATCATGAGGCACAAGAAACATCAGATCAAAAAGAAAAAAGAATGAGAAAGAAAAGCAAACAAACAACAAAAAAGGTGAAAATGCTATGTTGTGAACCACACTCAGTCCCAACAGTGCTCTCTCTGGGTGCAAGAGAGAAGACTCTCTTCATCACAACATCATTGGAACTGGCCTGAATCACCTCGCTGTTGAAGAGAACCACATCCATCAGAATTGATCATTGTATACTATTAATGTTACCACGTAAAATGATTTCCTGGTTCTGCTCATTTCATTTAGCATCAGTTCATTATAAGTCTCTCCAAGGCCTCTCTGAAATCATCCTGCTGGTCATTTCTTACAGAACAATAATATTCCATTACATTCATATACCACAATTTACCCAACCATTCTCCAAGTGATAAACATCTATTCGTTTTCCAGTTTCTGGCCACTATAAAAAGGGCTGCCACAAACATTCTTTCACAGAATGCAAGATCCCCTTGCACATACAGGTCCCTTTCCCTCCTTTAAGATCTCTTTGGATATAAGTCCAGTAGAAGAAACACTGCTGAGTCAAAGGGTATGCACAGTGTGATAGCCTTTTGGACATAGTTCCAAATTGTTGTCCAGAATGGTTGGATCATTTCACAACTCCACCAACAATGTATTAATGTCCCAGTTTTCTCATATTCTCTCCAGCATTTATTATGCAGCATTATCTTTTCTTGTCATCTTAGCCAATCTGAGAGGTGTGTAGTAGTACCTAAGAGTTGTCTTAATTTGCATTTCTCTGAGTGATTTATAGTGATCAACAGTGATTTATAGCATTTTTTCATATGACTAGAAATGATTTTAATTTTTTCATCTGAAAATTCTGTTCCCTATCCTTTGACCATTTATCAGTTGGAGAATGGCTTATATTCTTATAAATTTGAGTCAATTCTTTACATATTTTAGAAATGAGGCCTTTATCAGAACTCTTGAAGGTAAAAAAATTTTCCCCAGTTTTCTGCTTCCCTTCTAATCTTGTCTGCATTGGTTTTGTTTGTACATTTCATAATGTACTCTAGTTCTTCTTTGGCCATAAATTCCTTTCTTCTCCGCATATCTGAGAGGTAGAATTCCTTTGTTTTAATTTGCGTATAGTATCACTCTTTATGTCTAAATCATAAACAAATTTTGACTCTATCTTTTGATACAGTGTTAGGTGTTGGTCAGTAGCATTCATTTTTGTAAAATTTTGAGTTCCAAATGTTTTCCCCCCTCCTTTCCTGATATCCTTATCTGATATGGGGTACATATCATTTTAAATGTATTTCCATGTTAATCAAGAAAAATCAAAATAAAAAGGAAAAACTGTGAGGAAAAAAAAGTGAAAATAGTATGTTTCATCCATATTCAGTCTCCACAACTCTTTCTCTAGATAAGGATACCATTTGCCATCCCAAGTCTATTAGAATTATCTTGGATCATATTTCTGAGAAGAGATAAGTCAGTCAAAGTTCATCATCACACTAGAGCCAAGTCCATCACAGTTGATCATCACATAATCTTGTTATTGTGGACAATGTTCTCTTGGTTCTGCTCACTTCACTTAGCGTCAGTTCATTAAAAGTTTTTCCAGGTTTTTCTGAAATCAGCCTGCTCATCATTTCTTATGGAACGATAATATTCCATTACATTCAAATATCATAATATATTTAGCCATTCCCCAATTGATGTGCATCCATTCAATTCCTTGACCCTACAAAAAGAGCTGCTAGAAACATTTTTTGTCCATATAGGTCATTTTCTCTCTTTTATGATATCTTTTTGTATTTTCTTTTTGTATCACTATTACTAGGTCCCCACCATCCCCAATTTTTCTCCCTAAAGAGAACAGTATTTTAAATCTTCCCTTGTACTGATAATTACTATCTTTCACACTTGATCATCCTCACAATATTGTTGTTACTAATATGTACATTGTTCTCCTAGTTACGTTCACTTTATTTTGCATCAATCCATGTTTTCCCAGATTTTTCTGAAATCATCCCCTTGTAATTTCTTACAGCACAATAATATTCCATTATAACAATATACCATACCTTGTTCAGCCATTCCCCAATTGATGAGCTTCCCTCAGATTCCAATTTTTTATTACTACAAAAAGAATTGTTATAAATATTTTTGTACATACAGATCCTTTTCCTTTTCCATGAGCATAAACCTAGTTATGATAATGCTGGGATCAAAGAGTATTCAGAGTTTTATAGGCTTTTGGACATAGTTTCAAATTTCTCTCTAGAAACTCTCTAGAATTCACAATTCATCATTGTTGTGTTTTCCCAACAATGTAGATGTGTTTTCCCAAATCTCCAGCATTTGCCATTTTCCTTTTCTGTTATCTTAGACAATCTAAAGAGTATGAGATGGTGTCTCAGAGTTGTTTTAATTTGTGTATCTCTAATAAGAATTTGAAGGATTTTTATATGGTTGTTTATACGTTCCTTTTCTTCTTTGAGAATTACCTGTTTAATCCTTTGATTTTTTTTTTTTTTGGGGGGGAAGGGGTAATGGTACTTTGTTCTTACAAATAATTGATTATTTTAATCAATTTTTGTATATTTATTGGATAAAACTTTATCAGAAAAACTTGTTGCAGAGATTTTTTCCCCCAAGTTAACTGTTTCCCCCCTGATTTTAACTACATTGATTTTGTTTGTGAAAAAACTTTTTTTCAATTTTACAAATAAAATTGTCTATTTTATCTCCTGTGACTCTATCTTCTTTTGACCAATAAAAAGTATCTCCTCTGCTATTTTAAATTTTGTTTATGATATCATTTTTTATGTCTAAGTCTTGTATCCATTTGAAACTTATCACAATATATGGTATAATATGTTCATGTAAAAACTTAATTTCTGCCAGACTACTTTGCAATTTTTCTAGAAGTTTATGAATAGTGAGTCTTTATTAATAACTGGAATCTGGAAGGAAGAAAAGGTATTAGCAAAATTTATGCTGTTCATTTGTTCCTAGCTCTTGTGTACGTGATTTATCCCATTGGTCAACTTTTCTATTTTTAAATTAGTATTCAAGAGTTTCAATATTATTGCTTTGTAGTGTAGTTTGAGATATGGTACTGCCAAGATCCCTTCCTTCAATATTTTTTTTCATTATTACCCTTGAGAGTCTTGATCTTTTATTCTTCCACATAATTTTTTTAGCTTTATGAAGTAGCTTTTCTGAGAGTTTATTTGAATAAGTAAAATAATTTTAACTATGCCGTTTTAACATATTGGTCCAGTTCAACCATGAGTAGTGAATGCTAATTATTTAGTTTTCTAAATTAATTGTTTTTCTAAAGAATGTTTTGTAGTTGTATTCCTACAATTCCAATGTATATCTTGGTAGGTAAAAACCCAAACATTTCATATGGGAAAAGAGAAGGAAAAAAATCAGCACAGCTAATCAATCTATTATAAAGTCCAAAAACATGTGTAATATATAACACATGTGGACTTCCTATCTCCACAAAAGGGTAGGTTGGAGGTGTCCTCTCCTATCAATCTTTCAAGTATGGCTTGAATAATTTGTCATTGTAATTTATTATTATCACTTTTGGTGTGTGGCTGTTCTTTCCATTTACATTTGTTGTAGTTATTGTGTAAATGCTTTCTTGGCACTTACTTCATTCTGCATCATATAGCTCTTTCCATACTTCTCTGTATTCATTACATACATCATTTCTCATAGCACAATAATATCCCAATACATTCATACACCATAATTTGTTTAGTCATTTCCCAAATGATGGACATCTAGTTTGTTTCCAGTTCTTTGTTCTCACACACAAAAAAATGCTATTCTATTTTGGTGTATATAGGGACTTTTCTTTTTATTAGGGTCTTCTTGGGATATAATCCCTGTAACAGAATCTCTAGTTCAAAGGGTATAGACATATTAGTCACTTTATTTACATAATTCCAAATTCTTTTCTAAAATGGCTGTACCATTTCATAGCTTCACCAACAATATGTCTGTCATTTCATAAACCTCCCAATTTGAATTGTTGCCATTTTTTGTCTTTTTCAGTTTTCAATGTATGAAGTGATTTTTTAAATTTAAATTTCAGCAATTTGGAGCATTTTTACATGTGGTTGTGAATACTTTGCAATTCTTCCATTGAGAACTGTTTGTTCATGTCCTTTAATTACTTGACTACAGAGAATCACTATCAGAGACAGATAGATATTGTTTATGTTTTTGATTCTAAACTTTTATCAGAGAAGTTTGAAACAAGAAAAAATTTTCCCATCTGACTGCTTTCCATCTTATCCTAGACACATTAATATTGTCTGTGCAGAAGCTCTTCATATGTATATGAAATATACATACATACTTATATATGTATACACACACACACGATTAGTTTTATCTTTTGCAGTTGACTTTATCTCTTATTTGGTTAAGAATGCATTTCCTACCTGTGGCTGTGAAAGATATAATGATTCTGCTTCTCTTCTAAATTTTCTATAGTATGATCTTCAATATAAAGATTGCATATCCATTTAGATGGACTATGGATTATGGTATAAAGAGCTAGTCTAAGCCTAATTTCTGTCAGTTTGCTTTGCAGTTTTCCCAACAGTTTTTGGATCAAATAAGGATTTTTTCCCCCTAGGGATTTTGTTTCCTATTTTATCAGATACTGAGTTATTGAATTGCATCATTTCTATCTTTCTTTCTTGTCTAGTTTATTCCATTTAGTTAATGACTGCTACTTTATAATATACTATGAGGTTTGTCATTCCCTCAATTCATTCCTCCTTCTTTTCATCATTTCCCTTGATTCTAGATCTTATGTTTTTCCAGATGAATTCTATTATTTTTGTCAAATTCCAAAAACTATTCTCTTGGTAATTTTACTGGCATAACACTAATAGTGTAAATAAATTTTGGTCATATTGTCATTTTTATTATATTGGCACAGATTATAAAACTGCATATCCTTTGACCCAGCAATGGAAATCAAAAAGTGGGGAAAAAGGACCCACAGGTGCAAAACCGTTTAGAGCAACTCTTTTTGTGTTAACAAAGAATTGATAAATGAGTAGATGCCCCTCAATTTGAGACTGAATAAATTATGGTATACTTCCACAAAGTAAAGGTATATAATTGTTCTACAAAAAATGATGAACAAACTGATTTTTAAAAGGCCTGAAAAGATTTACATGAACTGATGCTGAGTGAAACAAGCAGACCCAGGAACACATTATACACAGTAAGATTATGTGATGATCAACTATGAAAGACTTGGTTCTTCTCAGTGGTTCAGTGATCCAAGGCAATCTCAATAGACATTGGACAGAAAATGCCATCTGCATCCAGAAAAAGAACTATGAAGATTGAATGTAAATCAACACATGCTATGTTCACTTTTTTGTTCTGTTTTTCCCCTCTCCCATGGTTTTCCCCTTTTATTCTGATTTTTCTCTCCCAACATGATTCACAAAGAAATGCATATTTAAAAGGTTAATATACATGTCTAACTAAAAAAAAAAACAATTTTTTAAAACAAATAATTTAAAAATATATTGGCACAGCTTATTCATGAACACTAAATATTCATCTAGCTACTTATTTCCTTAAATACAAAGTGTATTTGAAAGCACATAAGTTTTTTGTGTGCTTTGACAAATCAATATTATATGTATTTGGTAATTATTTGAAATGGGATTACCCTACCTATTATTGCTTCTTGGATTTTGTGATAATATATAGAAATGTTATTGATTTTTGAGGTTTTATTTTGTAGCTTGTAACTTTGCTGAAGCTATTCATCATCTCAATTTCTTTGTCAATTTCCCTTTCTCTTGACTAATATTAAAAAAAAAAACCTTATTGATGTTTCATTTTAAATGACTGAGATTTCTCCTTATTTTCCTCTCCCAGCTCTTCTCACAAAACAAGCCTTTAAAAAGAACTTTTTAAAAGAATAAAATTCAGCAAAACCAATCAATATATATTTTTAAAAACTTATATTATATGCAGCCTATATCTTTTAAAATGTGCCTTGGTAAGATTTTATTAAATATTTGGCATCAATATTCTTTAGGAATATTGACTTAGTCTTCTTTCTGTTCTTTATTTCTCGCTGATTTAGGATGAAGAAAATATTTGTTCAGTAAAATTAGTTCAGTAGCATCTTTTTTCTATTTTTGCAAATAGTATATGAGAATTAGGATTAACTGTCATAATACTCAATAGATTTCATTTGTAACTCCATCTAAGCCTGGATTTTTTCCTTTGATAATTTGCAAATTTAACTAATTTGTTTGGATTGTTCAACTCTGAGTTACATAAATTATGTTTTTTTGTTTTGTTTTGTTTTGTTTTTTTTGCTAGGGCAATTGAGATTAAGTGACTTTCCCAGGGTCACTTAGCTAGAAAGTGTTAAATATCTGAAGCCAGATTTGAACTCAGGTCCTCCTGTAAATTATGAAGTCTTGCACTATTCTAGGTATATTAAATTTTTGGAAATGGTGCCATTTCAGTTATTTATTTTTTAACATATAGCTGGTCAAATAGTTTCTGTTTTTTCCGTTATTCTGTTATTCTCTTCCATTTGTCATGAGTATTTTTCTGTTTTTATATTGGTAATTTGAATGTCCTCTGTCCTTTTTGAATGAAATTAATTTTTATATATTATATTAGTTTTTAAACAACTTCAAATTTTATTTATCAATTTAGTGGTAAATTTGTTTTTAATTTTATTAATCTCATCCTAGATTTTCAAAATTTCTATTTTCATCTTTAGTTGAAGGGGTGTCACTTTTGTTTTATCTTTTTAAATTATATATTCAATTCATTGATCTCTGTTTTTCTCTTTTGTTGTTGAAAGTATTTTAAAAATCAGTTTATGTTTTAGGATTATTTTGCTTGTATTCCAAAAGATTTGATATCTTCTCATTGCTGTTATTTTCTTACATGAAATTCTTCATTGTTTCTGATTTGTTCTTTGATTCACCATCAAGCCCAGGGTCAACTTTTATTAAGGGGTCATGTACCTTTATAAATTCTCCTTTTATATATCCACTCCTTTATATTCCTATTCATTATAACCAGAGATCTATCATATCTTCCCTAAACTTCTATTTAAGTTCTTAATCTCTCCTTTAAATTTTTTATTAGATTTATCTACCCCAAATGTTCATTATGACTCTTTGTGTCCAACATGTGACAGAAAGTTCCAATCTCATACTGGTCTGACAGCCACGGTCAGACACACTAACTTGACTCTAACATAATATTCTTTGATCCTCTTCAAGAACAGAACAACCAACCAACTAGTTCTCAAAGTGTACCTTGAAGTCTCTAACTGTTATGGTTTGCTACATATTTCTCCCAATAACTCAATTAACTTTTCCATCAAACACTTAGATGCTATACAGTGGAGGATAACTGGTAAGTATTGATATTATTTCATTGTCTATAATGCCTTTAAGCATAAGGTAATTCTCCATTTATCCCTTTAACTATGTCTACTTTTATCATTGCCTTGTCTCAGATAATACCTGTTTTTTCTAGTTCACCTAAAGCATAATAAATGTTGCTTCAGCTCTTCATGTTTAACTGTGAATGTATTTCAAGTATCCTTATGGAAAATGACATTTAAAAATTTTTCTTTCTAATCAGTTCTACCATCCTCTGCTGTTTTGTGAGTGAAAACCATTTATTTCACCTTATTACGACGACTCGTCCCACTATCGTCTCCTTCACTCTGATCTCCATCCAAGGCCAACCCTTCTGTATGCACTATTGATCGCACTTCTATTTTCTCCAGAATATGAAGTTTTTTGTTCTTGCATTCATTCGCTCCCTGACTGCTCTTCCTCTTAAATTCCTTCCTACCTTTTCTCTTCCCTTCCTGTTTCCTTGTTTAATGCGTTACTACAATGTCAAACTGAGACCTTAGCTTACAAAAGCCAAGGTCTCCCACTGCATCCAGGGCCATCTCCGGTCCTCCTGACTATATCTGCCACTGAACCCAGGTGCTCTGGAGGGGAAACTGAGGCAGGTGATCTTGCTTGGCCCTCTCTCAAACCCAACTCCCTTGCATGTCATGCATCACTTACTTAATGTCTCATTTCTCTTCCAGAATGAAGAACAAATAACAAGAACATTACTATACTAAACATTTTGCATTAAACTCTCTTTTATATACTTCACATAAGAGAGAGGCTCATGGCACCTCTTCTCCCCACCCCTTTCTCCATTAATGTATTTTTTAAAAATTATTTTCATATTTTTCTCTCCCATATCCTTTCCTCAACTGCCAAAGTATCTTCCTAAAACAAATACTGCCTTCTCAGTATGTGCCAGGAGCATAATGGTTGGCTTTTAAAGCTCTTCCTTCACTATCTATCTCCTCCCTACCTCCTGAGCTTTTTAAAACTTTGCTATCCTTCATCTACTCTGCAATCCACTGACACCAGCCTTCCTTCTGTTCCTCCATTTCCTGATTCTGTGCCTTTTCATTGGCTGAGCATTGCGCCAGGATGCTCTTCCTCAGCACCTCTGCCTCCTGACTTCCCTGTCCTACAAGTCTCCATCCAAATTCTGTTTTCTTCAAGAGGTCTTTCCTGATCATCCTCAATGGATATATATCTTGTATGCATACTACATATATGCTATATGCTGTCTTCCCCCACTAAAATGTGGTTTCCTTGAAAGCAAAGACCATTTTTTTTCCTTTCTTTGCATTGCTAGTACTTAGCATAGTACTGTGGCACTAAGCGCTTATATTTGCAGACTAAATATTCATGTACCACAATTTATTTGGTCATTTTCCAGCTGATGAACTTGTCCTTTGTTTCTTTGCTCTTACAAAAAATGCTACTATAAATATTTCAGGAAATATAAGCCATTTTTTTTCTTTTGATCTTTTGTCTTTGATCCCCCTGGGCCAAATATCTAGCAGTGGGGTGGAATTTTAAACACTCTCTCTCCAAAGAAACCCAACTAGGTCAAAGAAGTCTACTGAATCTTTCTCACTGGGCTTGCTTGGTTGAGTGCACAGAGCATCTGATGTTCTACAATCACGTTTAAAACTTAATAAAAAAAATTTAAAAAACAACCCTGTAGCACAGGATTCTGCCTCTGAAGAAGACATCAAAGAACATGCTACAGAATGACCTGGTTGTCCTTTTTGGCATCAGCCTACAAGTTGAAGGATGCCCCCAAATATCCTCATTTTTCTTCATCTTTTTTTTTTAATGGATTTGTTACCCAGAAAAAGTCCTATAGTTCAGGATTCAAAAAATCAACTATATACATTCAGGAAAGAAAAGACTAGACAACAGCTAGTATGAAAAAGTTCTGGGATCATTAGTGATTACAAGGACAATATGTGTCAACAGTATAGGTATATGACCTAAGAGCTGATACAGAGAAAGTTATAGTGTCCAGAACCTAGGGAAGATAAGCCCACTGAATACATCCCAGGTGGAGTCTTGTGTTCAATTTTGGAATCCATGTTTTAGGAGACGCTGGTGAACTGGAATATGGGATGAGGAAGACTCAGGAACCTGTATTCTTATCAAAAGTTAAAAGTAATTCCGGATATTTAGATTGAAAAGAAGACTTAGTTTATATTGCTGATTATGCCTGCCTTCTCCAAATTCCAGCTTTCCAGTGGAATTATATTTTTGTTCTACTTGGCCTTGGAAAACAGAACTTGTATCAATAATAGACAGAAAGAACTATATCTAAACTTAATAGAAGTTTCTTGTTACCAACTGGTTGCCTGTCAATGGTGAAGCTCCCCGTCACTGCAACATTTCAAGAATGCCAGATCCCCTTTTTGTGTTATTCATGATAGGGATTGGACTGAATAACCTCATAGTCTACAAATCTGTAATCCATCAGGTAATAATGATTTAGGAAGTTGTGGTATGTGAATGGACAAGAACATTATTATGCTGTAAGAAATGAGAAATATGATGAATACCAAGAAGCCAACTGAAGACATAGGTGCTGATCTATAATGAAGTAAGCAGGGGAAGGAAAACCATACACAACTACGAGGACATAAATCGAAAGAATAACAAAATAACTTAAACTGAATGCCATGAAATTACAAAGACCAAGCTTAGTACCAAATAAACAACATGAGAAAGCTCTCTCCTTTCTTTGCAGAGAAGTAGGGAAACATGACGCGGGTATAAAATGGTACAGAAAACATAGGACAGTTTGCAAGTATTAGTTTCTACTAAGTTTTTGAGCATTCAAGTGACTAGTTCCCTCTACAAAGTGCAAATAATCAAAGTTATTCACTTTCATTGGGAAATCCCTAACAGTGAGAAATCATATTTTCAAACATCACTTGGAAAAAAGAAAAACAAACAACCCAGAGAAATGAATACAAACAATCCCATTTTATTAGCAGTTAGTTCAAGATTGTACATTAGTGATGAAGGTTTTCTTTTCCAATGAAACCAAAAGGCTGGTATAAGAGCACTAGGAACAAGAGAGATGGGTTGAGCTTTACCTTGCCCCCCACCCCATCCCTCCTAAGATGGGAAGAGATCCTTCTCTTTCCCTTAACACTGCTCCTCCCTTCCCCCCACATCCCAACTATGGGTTTCCTCTCCCCAGGAAGAGACATGGAGTCTATTCAAAGATTGGCAAAAGGGGAGAGGGGGTCTTGAAGATAATAAAAACAAAGAGCTATATAAACCTTTCTTTGCTTTGTTTGCACTTTCCGTATAACCTTTTTGGTTCCCCCACTCTCCACGCACCCTCTTCCCTTCCCACCCCGACTCTTGTAGGATATATATATGTCAATGAATCAGAGCCAGAGAGAGAAGGCAGGTGGAGTAGGGGAAACTTTCAAGTGAAAAAACATAGCTCATTTCACCCAGACTCTTTAGAGTCATTTGTTTAGAGTTTCCACTGCCAATTTTTCTTACCCAAGGCCCAGAGGGACAGGACATACAGAAATCATGGGTCAGACTCCTCATTCCTTAGGCATGTGAGCAGACCAGACCTTATTCCAGCCAGTATGAACCCAAAGGTGAAAGGACAAAGCAAATATTTCCCAGGCTCTCCCTGAGTGCAAGGCAACACAAGTGGGTAGAATTCAAGCTCAACAGGAAATCCCCTTTTCTGAGAAGTATGCCTAGTTCCTTGGACCAAAGGCAAAAAGATTCAGTGAGGATTTCTTTCCTTCTCCCTCACAGTCCCACTTCCACGCCTTCCCCTTCTTCTCCACCTGAAATTTTACCCATCATGAGTGCCCTAAGATCCCAAATTCCATCTCTGTGAAGTTTTTCTAAACTGCCTTTGGCCTGGATCACTTTCCCCTCCTCAGTTTAGATTTTACTATGTTGATCATTAATATGACACTTTAAGCAGAAACTCATTTTTTAAGTGGTTGTTTTGGTTTTTTAATTTGTTTCCTCTACTAGGCTATGACTTTGTTATGAGAGGATGAGGTTTTATGCTTTTTTCCCAAGCTACACCAAGAACATGATTATGTGCAGAGCAGATGCTTCACAAATGCCTGCCTACTGAGGGGACTGGTACCAGCAGCAGCCCAGATAGATATTGGCTAACCCATGTGGTGGCAACAAGACCCTCAATCTTAGAAAAGCAGCCAAAGCTTGGAGTCCAGATTTCTGGCAATTTGGGAAGAGCTGATTAATATTGCCTCTTGGACTCTGCCAACCTAACTCCTAATGCAGAAAGAAAATTATTGATGAAGAAGGAGCCTCCTTCCAAGCTGTCAGCTTCCACTTACACAAAGGCAGAGGGATAAAAACTATACTCCCTTGACAGGTTTGGAGGCTTCTTCAAGATGAATTTAAAGCTCTCATGGTAGGGATGGTTCTCATCTCTGCATCACTTTTTCCCCCACATCAAAATATCTTTCCACCCCCACCCCCCCCAACTCCAATTCTACAATTGTGCAGTTTGACTTTTTTTAATCAAGGTTTTACATTTAATTCTACTATAATTTCTCATTATTCTAACCTATTGAGATCTTTTCCATGTTGGACTTCTGCAATGAAGTATCTCAATTGATTATTAGTTGTCACTGGGTCAGTCTTCTCAAGTCCAGTTAATGATACCAGTCACTAACAGTTGATATCTCCTTGACAGGCTGAGTCCTTTCCTTAGGATGCCTTACTTGGGTATGGGGACTGAGGAAGGGAAGAAGTATCAGGAAATCTATGAAAAGAACATTGGAGATCTCTTTCTCAAGGATTTCTATGAGAATGATGCTTTATCCCTTAGGCCTTTTCCATCAGCAGAGGAACTGTTAAGACTCTAATCACAATGACATCACTCCATTAGGTTCAGGTTTCCAGACCTAGCATGGCAGCTCCCAAAAGGATGGAATTCTCCAGCTCTGTTAAAAGGAAGCAGCAGCAATAACAGACAGGATCCTTGCCAACCTGTCTTCCCTAGGACTGCCCGAGTTTTTAAACTCCTATCTCCCTATCCCAACAGGGCTTCGTTTAACTACTGCACATTTTGACCTGGCTCCAGCCTGTCCCAACTAAGCCAGAGTAACAGGTCTTATATCATTTAGCCTCCCACCCAAATGGGATGGAATTGCCTTCAACTTCCAGAGCTATAATAGCAGCTCCAACAAATTCTCCTCCCCTCCCAGGTCCACACTGCCTGGTGCATCTAGACTCAAAAGGAAATTACAATTGTGGGGACTCTGCTGCCATCTCAAAACACAGAGCAGCTGGGTTCGGGTAAATCCCACTAGCATGGTATCTAAAAGAAGTAGCTCCAACTATTCCCAGCCAGTTCTATTTCTGGGTACTTTCTTCCTTTACTTTTGTCCAAACACTTGAGTTCCCCGCCCCACTTCCAGTAGCTCTCTACAATTAAAGAATATCTTCTTGAGAAGCTAGAAGTGTACTTTCCATCTCATCTCTATTCAGACATCATTGGGAGTTTAACAAAACCAGAAAATATTACAACTGTGGCAGGAGGCTCAGAAACCCAAGATGGGGAAGCCCTTCAGAGGAGAGGCGCAAGACAGAATCCAAAGTCTGGGGTGGCAAAAGCTGATATACAGGGAGTCTGGCCAGAAAGGAGTGACTTCTCTCGGCCTGGCTTTGTAAATATGAAGGGGGAGGAGAGGGAACCGAAAGAGTTAATGTGGAGGGCAGATGATGACGTCCAGACGGAGCTCTCTTACAGCTTTTGCCACAATGAGAAGGAATGAACCTAGCCGTGGTAGAGGCCGGGTGGGGGGTAATGGGAACACTACATCTGAGTCACTTCACAGTTTTATGAGGGGTTAGGATCAGTGGGCGATACCTGACTCCTGAATCAGTAAATAGCTTAGAGATGCTGCTATCCAAAGTGAGCCTGCAAGAGACCACCACATGGGCTTGCTTCCTGACTCAGAGCAATATACAGCACTGGGACAGGACAATCGGTTGAATCTATAAACTTGCCCCCGATAACCCAGGGCAACCAGACAAGAAGGCAGTCAGCTCTCTTCCTGTGTCCCAATGACCCGCCAAAGAATTCCAGCTAGAAAAGATATCAATATGCCTGTTATTGGCAAGACAGGTAATTATCTTTACTAGACTCAGGGACCCAAGATTTCTCTATCACCCATCAGTTTTTATAGCATTCTGCCCACTAAGTCAGCAATTGTGGATCCTCGATAAATCCCACTCTAGCACCAAGTTAAGGAAAAGATGGGGTGAGTAGGTCTTTTTTAGAGAATCCCATTAGAAAAAAAGGTCAAGAATATCAAGGGAATCAACTAAAAAAATATCAAAATATTTCAAAAAAGTGGGAAAGAAGGGGGCCTAATAGTACCAGATCTCAAACTACACTACAAAGCTGTAATCATTCAAACAATTTGGTATTGGGTGAGAATCCCATTCTATCTTGGACTTTAGAATGGGGTTGGCTCTCAACTCTGGCTCCACAGATCTTCAAGCCAGGATCAGTCCTTGCAACCCAGTTCTACCTTCCCCTAATCACCGTATCCTTTTTTCTTTGGCTAACAACTGAGATGCATGGACCTGTCACATGGTCAGGTTTCCAGAAAGGAGAAAACGTTACTCTGCAGATGATCCACTTCCAGATTGACTTGGGGCTTGTGTTTCCTGGCATCTAATATTGTACTTTGAGGGGAAGGGCAAAGGGAAGGCTCACCAGGAGCCCTTCATTAGTGTTTTCCCAAACATCCAATATACTCCTATTCCATCGTGTCTCCTCCACTGATCAGAATGACTGGGATCCAGGTACAGAAGCTATTCTGTGTCAGGGTCCCACAAGTGCAGAGAAGGGTCAGCTGCAGTCACCCACAGACAGGGTCCTACAGTGGTCCAAACAACATAGGGGAACACCAGGAAAAACCACTAAGGAAACACCTAGGCCCCAGAAGTTGCATTGCTCTTTCATGAAAAACTCTCCCTTCGTCTCATTTCCCTCATTCTTTTCCAGTCAGCCCAGAGCCAAATCATAATAAACACCAGTTCTGAGTTTACTTACAGCTACTGTGCATGGACAGGCTCAAAGTGAGAGCATAACAACCTTGTTAGAATTACTTATATCAAGTGCGGTTTTCCAGCCCCCATAACTAACTGAACAAGATACCTGGCTGAGGCAATTCTGCCCCTCCCTTGCCCAGTGTTAGCACTCTCACCTTTCCTGGCCCTACCTCTCTTACCTGGGGAGGTAATACGTCATACTCTTTAACAGAAAACTAGACAGCACTATCCTACCTTATATTGGCCCTCTGGAACTCTATGGAAATGCCTTAAGAGTATGCTTGGGCTAGTATACTGCCATTTCTCTCTCTTTTTTTTAATGTCATTTTTTTTTAGATCACTCATCCACTTAGAACTTATTGTGGTATGTGATGCTGGCTGCCAGTCTCTATTTTTGCCAAAATTTTCCAGTTTCCCCAGAAGTTTTGTAAAAAGAATTTTGCCTCAAGTAATTCATATTTTTAAGTTTTTTTTTTTTCCCTTCAACTCATTTTTATTGCTGTCTCTCTCTCTGAAGAACTGGATTGTACTAAGGACCACTTTAATCATTCTGTCTACTCACTCTGTATGTTTCCCAGAGGAAGTATGTGTGCATTGTTTTTTGCTTCCTGGCTTCTCTCCATCCAGGATAGAGACCTGGATTTAAGTTATGACTCATTGGTTTTCTTTCTTCATATCCTACCCTAAATCCCCCAGACACAAGACTTCTCAGACTACCCTTCTCAGGGCAGAAGTCACTGATGAACTTGATCCTACACTCAGGCTTCCTATTGTCATTTGCACCCTTCTAGGTGACTCATGAATCTGACCTCCCGTTGTTATAGGAGGGCTCTCAGACTCACCTAGGAGTCTGATCCAGGAAAGGTACTTTGGCCTGGTCTTCCACAGAGGCGGGGATAGCGCCAATTGTACCAATAAGCCAAGTGGCAGGGCACCCCCCCCCCCCCCCACCATAGGAGTATGGTGTCCATGCTGGGAACCTCAGGTCTCTGCCTTGCCTTTGCCATTTCCACACAGGCCGGAGGATAAGGGATGCTGAACTAGAGACATAGGCCCGATAAGCTACCATCCCCAATGCCGAGATCCTGCTGCTGCCATCAGATGCTGTTAGACAGGCTTATTCAGTGGCACCTTCCCCTTCCCCATCCACCTATACATTCACATTGGTCCCTTGTGTGTCTCCTTTTCCAATCGTCTAGATGATCAATACATCGGCGTTCCTGCCAGGGCTGTATGACTAACACAGACATACCCAAAAGCATAGGGAAGAACTAACGGCTGACAAGAACATGGGGGTTTCCAGGTCTCGTGGTAATCTTCCTCACTCAAACCCTTCTATGTTTTGTTTTTCTGTGGCCAGGATCTCAGGCAACTTACCAGGCACACTGGACCTCCCCAATCAGGAACGCCAGATCCCTGAAAACCCACAATCCCAGTGCCGAAGCCCGGCTTCTCTTCCTAACACATATATAGCTGTGCCACGGCAGGATCATGGCCTGTGTGACAGACACCAGCTCGGGGGATCTGTGCCTCCCTGATTTTATCTGCTGCCTGCAGGAGATAAAAATCAGGCAGCCTCAGGTGAGACAGAGGAAGCGAGACCCTCCCTTAGCCGTCAGTGACAGGGGCTACCTCTCTGACCCGGCGACCAGGCGCCCCGCCACCATCCCGATGGCAGCAGCGGCCGGACCCCAACAAACCAACAAAAGAAAGGGGGAGAGAAACAGACAGAAAAGAGGGAGGGAGGGAGACAGGCGGGAAGGAGGGAGAGACAGAGAGAGATACAGACAGAGACAGTTTATATAAAATAACACAGTGGAGCCCCAGGAATCAGGGCACAAACTCTGGCACCAAGAAACAAAAAACCAAAATATTAAAATACTTCAGCTTTTAGTATTTGAGAGGTTTTAAAAGGTTCTCCGGGAAGCCTCGGCCTGCTCAGAGCAGGGACAGAGGCAGAGGTACCGGCCGTAGGCACCACCTTCGCTGCCCATAGCCTTTGCTTGGGGCTGGAGGGAGCATTTTATGTACACTGGAATGGGTTCTGGGAGCTGGACCCGCGGTCACCTCAGTCTTTTACCACAGAAAACACCACGTAAGTCATAGCTGATGAGGGGAAAGGAGGTGGGAGGAGAGGTTAGGGTAAGCATTGTGGGACAGCCCCAGGACCTGGTCCTGGGAGTCAGGATGTTAGGATGGGGGGTTAAAAACATCCCCCGGAAAGATCCCCCGGGGACTGAATAGATACTGCAGGTACCGAAGACATGTTAAGGACAGAGAAGGGAAGGTATTGATCAGATGGGCTCCAGGACTCCCTGGAGGCCATCAGACTGAAGTCCAGCCTGGTAACCAGCTCCGAGTACCAGACCCGCGTCTCTGAAGGGCCTTTTCCGAAATGGACAGGGCGTATCCTGGACCCCCCGCCTCTCTAGCAAAAGGCCCCTCCTGCCCACTCTACCCCCCTCACTGTCCAGCGATTAATACTGAGGGAGTGCCCTGCCTGGGGGAAGGGAAGTGCCGGGCACAGTCAGGAGTAGTACAGAACCCCTCTCACGAGGCAGGGGCTTCGCTCTAAGTGGAAGCGACCTTACACCTAGGGAAGCTTCGAGCAGGTCTCAGGAAGTGCTGGGGGCCTCCTGCCTGGCTGGAGGCCCGGGCTGTGGGAGGCTCTGGAGCTCTCTTCGGCTGCACCGGGCGCTTCTTCTTCCCGCTCCCAGGTCAGGCCTTGGTGGGGTTCTGCTCAGAAGTGCTTGGCAGTTCTGGGCCATGTTCCACACCCCGGGTGGCTCAGTGTGAGGCTGGGGGCTCCCTGGCCATCATGAATGCTCACTCTGGTCATGAGGATGGCAGCAGCTACCTAGTGTTCTGGAGGTCCTCCCGCAGCCAAGTGGGCAAGGTCTGGCCCATCTTATAAAGCAGCTTAGAAAGTTCGATGTTATGGTCCCGGTAATAGTCTCTTAAGAAGGCTCGTGACTATAACAAGAAAGGGAAACCAAAAGGTCAGTGGTCTGCTCAGAACTCATCTCTTCCTCCTTTTATTTACCCCATTCCCTTCAGTGTAACATGATCTAGTCTCAACCTTAAAAACGCATTATTTCATTCAAAGTGTTTTCCTGTGGGACAATGAGGGAGTAGTGGAGAGAGCAGGACTTCTTAAAACTTTTTCCACTCATGACCCCTTTTTGCCTGAGAAATTTTTAGACAACCCCAAGTATGCAGGAATATAAAACGGGTGTACAAATCAAACATTTACTAATAATAAATCATAATTTTACAACCCCCCATATTAGGTTATATTGCAACCCACCGTCGAAGAAGCTTTGAGATAAAGCACCATGCCTGAAGTCAGGAAGATCTGAGTTCAGATGTGGCTGATGGGATCCTAGGCATATTACCTAACTAACATAAACTCCTATTTGCCCAAGTTCTTATCTGTAAAATGGTGTTACCCAGGAGAAGCAAACAGCGAACCACTCCAGTATCTTTGCCAAGTAAACCCCATGAACAGTGCATAAGGTCACAGAGAGTCAGACACAACTAAACAACAACAAATATTTTTTGCGTAGCTCCCTAACTAGATTCTTTTGGACCACTGGGTCTGTGACTTCATTGCTATACTATGAAACTCCTAATAAGGAAACTCTCTCCACAAAGCTGATCAGTATCTGTCCTACAATTTACAGTCTGAGAGACTAGCTGGAGCCACTGAGAGCTTAAGTGATTTGCACTCCATCACAAAGACAATCAGTGTAAAAGGCAGCACCTGAACCCAGGTTTTTTTTTTTTTTTTTTTTTTTTTTAACTCCAAGACCAGCTCTCTATTCACTGTCTGTCTATCTCAAATGAATTTTGTGATGAAGAAAGCCATCTGCACCCAGAGAGAGAACTGTGGGGACTGAGAGTGGATCACATCTTTTAGATTGCTGTTTGCTTGCATTTTATTTTCTTATTTTTTTCCTTTTTTATCTGATTTTTCTTGTGCACCATAATAATTGGGAAAATATGTATAGAAGAATAGCACATGTTTAACATGTTGGATTACTTGCCATCTAGGGAAAGGGATAGGAGAAAGGGAAGGAAAAAAATTTTTGGAACACAAAAATTTCTGCAAAGGTGAATGCTAAAAATTATCTATGCATATGTTTTGAAAATAAAAAGCTTTAATTTTTAAAAAATTTTTAAAGGATTTATAATCTGGTAGAATGACTATGAAAAAAATAAAATGACATCAAATGATGACAATGACGATGATAAAGATGATATGTGGTGCTTCAGGGTCTACAAAATACTTTACATACATTTTCTGAACTCTGGCCATATTGCTCCCCATCTTCTTCTCACTAGAAATTAGGCTTTGCCCTGGAAACCTGATCTAGACACATGAGTTTATACTTTATCTAGTCTTAGACCAGCTCTCCCCATCACCGACTAGTTCCAGAAACCACGTCTAATTTCATGTCCCCATCTTTTTACTTCTGCCCCCTTTTCATGTATTTTCTTCCCCTATTAGAATGCAAGTTCTTGCTTGTTTTAATCTGTATCCCCAAAGCTTAGTGCAGTGCCTGGCCCATAATAAGCACTTAATATGTGTTTATTACATGATAATATTGTAGGAGAGGTGCAGGATAAAGTCTTCTATGTGAAATCCAAGTAGAAGACAATTGTCTGAGCAGAACCCCACCAAGGCCCGACCTGGGAGCAGGAAGAAGCAGTGCCCGGTGCAGCCAAAGAGAGCTCCAGAGCCTCCCACAGGGTATGTTGGGGGATAAACTGGTATAACCTTTCTTTCTGTACTAGTATTTCAGGAAAAATATGACCTCCAAGAAATTCCAATAAAATTCAAGAAACTTTTTGTTTCAGAAAACCTGAGGTACTTCCCTAAAAGTCCCTATGATCTGAATTAACCTAGCTATATCATCCCACCCTTCACATCAGGCAATTTGGGACAAAGAAGCAGCTCCAGCTACTCACATCCAAATCCATTTCTGGGTACTTCCTGCCTTTGCTTTTGCCCAAGCACTTGGTTTTCCCTCCTTCAAGCAGTTGACACCAGAATCCTTTCTTTGCATCATACCTGTAGAGAGAGAGAATAATTTAATTCCACTCAACATATCTCCCCAATGAAACAGACATTTTCTTATATAGAGTACAATTCAAACCTAGTCACTTAGAGATAGGCAAATCACTTAAAATTATAGAGACAACCAGAATCAAAGTGTGATGTTATGGGATAAGCGCTGGACTTGGAAGTAAAAAGGCCAGGGGTCAAGTTCTGGGTCTGAGATATACTAGTTATGAATCTTAGGCAAAGTATTTCACTTCTCTGGGTTTGGTTTCCATATGTATCAAATGGGAACAGTTACTAACCCCCTAGGGTTGTAAGGCGATCCTCTGTTAACTTTGAAATGCGAGTAGCTATTATCATTGCCTTAGGAGAGAAGATAATAGTACACCTGGAAGCCTTAGGAATTATAACACACTTTAGGTATGGGTCAAAGCTGCAGAGAAAGAATGAGCACCAAATGTGCACCAAAATAACGATTACTAAAAGGGGAAAACAGGAACATTTAAATCAAAAAGGGAAGAAAAACTGACAAGTTTTAGGTTGACCATATCATCCCAGATACAAAGGTGGATTTTTCTTTTTTAAAAACTGATGGGATATTTGCAGAGATGGCGTGACTATGGATGTAGAACACTGCATGTACCACCAGACTTTGTCAATTGGTTAGTTTTATTAAACTGCTTTTCCCATCCCCACTCACACCCCCACCTCTTTTTTAATCTTTGTCAAAAAAGATAGCACTCTGAATTGGGAAAAAGGAAACGATACATTGAGAAATAAAAGTGATATAAAAACAAATGGTACTTTTTCTCAAAATAAGCTGAAGAGACGTTGGATCAAAAAACATCAGAGCTAAAAGAACTTTAGGAATCACATCCCCATGCCCTCTCATTTTACAGATGCAGAATCCAAACCCCAGAGAGAAGTAACTGACTAAAAGTTCCAAAGCGAGTCATTGGTACGACTAAAATCCAAATTCTCTGGCATCGACTCCTGGGATTTCTCCAAGTTGCTTTACTACATTCAACAATTCACAAAAAGAGGAGAGATGACCCCTAGAAAATATAAAACCAGATGTGATGCGAATCTTCCTTCTATTCACAGGCTCCTGCAGAGGAGCTTCCCTTGGTATATGGTATGAGATGTTGGTTTATACCTAGTTTCTGCCAGACCGATTTCAATTTATCCTAACAATCTTTGCCTAACAGTGAGCTTTTACTCTGTTAGCTAGGATCTTTGGGTTTATCCATCACTAGGACATTATGTTTATTTGTTTCTGAATGTTGATGTTCCTGCCATGGAAACAGCTATACATTGTGGCACACAAGGGACCCTGCCTATCCTAAAAAGGCCAGTGGGATCCAGTTACTCTGGCTCCAGAGCTTGGGGATGTGCTTTTGACATGGAAGCACAGCAGACGGGGGAAGGCAGATCAGAAAGGTCCTTGGGCTTTGGGGTTAGGACAACACTCACACCAGAGTTTTATGGTAATCAATAATGTTGGTCACCCCAAGGAACTTCTGCACAGTGTCCATCACTTTGGCCGGTTCGGTCCGGAGCAGTTTGCCATCCAACACCAGGATCTGAAAGAGTAGTAAGGGGAATCTTATATGGCCCAGTCTCATCCCTGCTCCCTCCCTACCCCGTAATCTGCCAATGTGACCAGTTGTGGCAGTGAAAAGGGTACTGGCTGCAAATCCTCAAAACGAGACAGGGCCAACTAACTTTCCCCCAAATGGACTCTTCTTCAAACAGGCCATTCTGGCAAATGTAGAAATATGCTTTTCGTGATTTCATATGAATAATGGGTATTACATTTCTTGCCTTCTCAATTGGTTGGAGGAGAGGGCAGAAAGGGGAAAAGAATTTGGAACGGAAAATAAATTTTTTTTAATTAAAAAAAATAAAACAAAACAACTAGGGCCCTTCCCAACTTCACAGAGGAAGGAGACCAAGATAAGAGAGGATCTCCATGGAATCATGTAATTGGAGTTTTAGCTGAGAGAACTGAGAATAAAATATTTGGTGTAAGAAAAGACTTATGAGGAATAGAAAAGCTATCTTTAAAAATTTGGAGGGCAGGGCAGCTAGTTGGTGCAGTGAATGGAGCACCAGACCTGAAGTCAGGAGGACCTGAGTTCAAATCTGGTCTCAGACATTTAACAATTCCTAGCTGTGTGACCCTGGGGCAAGTCATTTAACCCCAAATGTCTGGGGGAGGGTTATCATGTAAAAAAAAGGAACTAAGCTATATTTTGCTTATTTCCAAAGTGACAAGACTTGACAACTTGGAAAGAAATTACAGAAATTCTATAAAGGTCATTAGCCCATAAAATGAGGCACAGTGGATAAAGCACAAAGCCTGGAGTCAGGAAGATCGGAGATACTATGTGACCTGGGACAAGTCATTTAAGCTCTTTGTCTCAGTTCCTTTGGCTGTAAATAGAAATAATAATAACACCTATCTCCCAGGGTTGTTAAGAAGAAAATGACTTTGTAGAGTGTTCTGTAAACCTTAAAAAGCACTAGCTATTATTTAGAACTGAAAGAGACTTTGGAAGCCATCAAGTCCAATCCCCTCATTTTACAGATGGAGAAACTTAAAGTTAATTGACTTGCTATTAAATATCTGAAGCAAGATCTCATCCCAAGAATTCCTGATTCCAAGGCTAGCACATTATCTTCTAGGCCTGGGGATTACAGAGAAGATACAAACTGGATTAGATTTCCTTTTCAACTCTGAAGCAAAATGATTCTCTAATTCTAGGCTAATGAGAAAGATTGAGATGGCTGTGTGTCCTGCAGGAAGTTTTAGGAAAGCAGACACAGGTGAAGTCATACCTTTGCTTGTTCAGGATAAGAAACATTTTTCAGCCAGGAGTCCAGTCCCTTAGAGAGGAACAACCAATGTCACACAATGAGCTGGTAGCTTCTTGTATTTATATGTACAGCTATGAAACATTTGATGGAAGCTGATACCTTAGCAGGGTACCAAAGGCACCCCTGAGGGCTGACTAACAACCTTCTTTGAGGGAAATACACTCATGTAAATGAAAATGTTGGCACAAGTACAAATGTGATACAGGGGTTGGGGAAAACAAAAGGAAGAAAATCAAGGTAATAACTGAAGGGGACAAGTTTTTATTAAGTGCCTACTATGTGTAGGATGCAGTACATAGTACTAAGTACCGTACTAATAAGTTTACAAATATCATGCCATTTGATCCTCACAGCAATCTTAGGAGGTAGGTGTTTTATGATCCCTGTTTTATAGTAAAATCTGCAATTAAGGTCACACAGCTAGGGAGTATCTGAGGCTGGATTTGAATTCAGATATTCCTGACTTCAGATCCAGCCCATGATACTATGCTAACAAGCTTTCTTTATTGGAGAAATAAACATATCAAAAAGAAGCTAAAGCTCAGTAGAGCTGGCTATGTTGGCAAAATAGTGAAGTTTACCTTCCCTTCCCCCCTCTCTTGTGAATTATTCTGTGTTTCCCAATATCTCCTGTATGTCTCATTCTATAAAGTTCTGGTCCCTAATAATCTCAGCTGACGACTAAGGGCAACTTCTTAGCAAGTAATTCCTCTTAGGTGTATACTTCAGAGCCATTGGCTCATTGTGAGCAGTGTGATGTTGGGCTATCAATCAATAAACAATTATTAAGTGCCTACTATGTACTAAGCACTGAGATATAAAAGACAGCACCTGCCCTCAAGGAGCTCACAATCTAATAGGGGAAACAACATGCAAACAAATATAAAAAAACAAGCTATATACAGGAATGATAAAACAATAATTAAAAGAGGAAAGACGTCCTGGTAAAGGTGAGATTTTAGTCAGGAATTATAGGAAGCCATTGTATTGCATCTGTATGGAGTGGGTGCCATACTTAGACCTGGATTTTAGGTAAATCACTTTAGGGGCTGAATGAAGAACAGATTGGAGAGAGGAAAGGGTGGAGGCAGGCAGACCATCAGCGCCTTATGCAGGAATCCAGTCATAAGGGGGTCTCACTAAAGTGGTGGCGGTGTCAGAGAAGAGAAGGGGACAGATTCAAAACAATTTGCAAAGGTAAAATCGGCAGGTCTTGATCACAGGATGGCTGGGGGGGAAGGGAGGAGGCGCAGTCCAGAACGACTCCAAGTCGTCTGGTGAGTTTTGGGAGGATGGTATTGCCTTTCCTCTACAGGCACAGGGAAGGGGGAGGGTTTAAGAGGAAAGACAATGGATCCTGTTTTGGATACACTGAATTTCTAAAGTCTATTGGGAAAGTCAAAGGAAAAAGTAATAATGCTCAGATATCTCCAAAATCAGCCCCTCTTCCCTGTGATCTGGGACTCCCCTTTCTTTAAGAAATCAAAAGCTTTCAAGATCCAAAGATAAAAATCCCCATTGGTGGAGACACAGTGACCCATAAAGGGGAAGTATTGTCAATTGTGTCCTGGTATCTCTATCTGAATCACTTCTCCCATGTAAAAAACCAAGCCCGAGCCCCTACTCTGCGGGGAGGACCGGGGGGAGGGGGCGGGTACCTGGTTGGCGTGGTAAGCGCTAAGCCAATGCTCGATGTGGGTGGCGTACCAGCCAGGAACAAGGCAGCGGTTCTGAAGTGCCCGCAGCTTTGGGGAGGCGTTCGACCCGGCCGTGATCACTTCATGGAAGGTGTACTTCAGGGCAACGGGGTCATCGTGGGCTCGCTGATGCTGTTGGGGAGCAAGAGGCTCGGTGAGCAGCGCCCGCTCCTCCCCCCCAGAACCTGAGCGCCCCAAACGCAGCCAGCACTTCTTCCTTCTGGGGAGAGGAAGCCAGAAGGTGAAGAGGAGGCAGGAAGTTCTCCTTCCCACCCAAACCGAGGCAAGCAGCAGCCAGGGGAAGTAGCAGCGTCCCCCATCCACAGCTCCCCTCCGGGGAAGCGCGTCCTGGGCCCCCCAGCCCAGCCCGGCCCACTCACCTGGTACCAAGAGTAGGCTCGGTCCGCGGGGTCTATGAGAATGGTGAGGACTTTGGCCTTGGGCAGCAAGGCCGCGGCCCGCTGGGGAGCCACCTCGGAGTCGAAGTAGTTGGCGCTTTTCTCAAAGTAGAAGTCCGAGGTGGTGTTGGAGGGGATGGGGAAGAACTCCATGTACCTGTCCGGGGCCCGGAGAGAGAGAGTGAGCAGGACCAGAAGCACTGCGTCTGTGAGGGCGCAGGTGGCTTCCGAGAACGGGTTTCTCCCGTGCTGGGCGCTTGGTGGCCCTTCCCCTGCCTCCACTTCCCAGCCATTCCTTTGGGGGAAGGTTGGAGCCCTGGGGTTTTAAGCATTCCATATGTTCAAGTTATCTCACCCACCTGAGGGATGGGACATTACCAACTCCAGTCCGTAGGCCAGGCAGAAAATGATAAAGAACTTAAGAAACCTCCCTCAAGGGTGGGGGGAAGGAGGGGAAAAGTGGGAACAGAAGGCTTCGCAAGGGTCGATGTTGAAAAATTACCCATGCATATGCTTTGTAAATAAAAAGCTTTAATAAATTAAAAAAAAAAAAAAAAAACAAAGAAATCTCTCTCAATAAGTCCTGGCTGGAGCCACACAAAAGACCCCAGGTCATCTCTCAATTGTAACACTGACTGATAACTGACTTCTCTTGTCATGGAGGTTTCCATTCCTCTCCTTGCCCCACAGATACTAACCAAATAAAATACTTGGAAGGCGTCAGAAATAAGCACTTGGGGAAAGAATGTGTGCTGAATTACGGGCTCAAGAATGAGTTTCAAGCATCATGTTCTTTAGCTGTTATGGTTCCAGCTCCTGAGAGCCGGACGCCGTCACCTTGGCCTTTGGGGGACAGGGCCCCCGGTCTCTGCGCAGTTTGCCTGAACTCTGCCCCCTCTTCTACAACAGGAACTCCATCAGTGTGTAAACAGCTTCCAGATGCTTCCTGACCCCAACACAGAGCTTCCGATCCCACATCCCAAGCTAGCCAACAAGGATGGAAAGCCCCACTCACCAGTCTATGCCTTTGTGGTAGTTTTGGCCATTGAAAAACTGAATCTCCTCAAAGGTCTCTGGGCTTGGGTAGTTACTGCTCAGGTCCGGGTGCATTCCCAGGAACAGATACAGGGCTGTAGTGCCTGCAGGATAGGAGAGGGGGAGGGTCCCGGGACCTCAGAAACAGCCCACAGAAGGGAGAACTAGGGGTTACAGGACCAATGTTCTTGTTCCCACTCTGCCATTAATGAGCTGTATGACCAAAATATTCTCTCTAGATCTGTTTCCTCATGCTTGCAAATAGAATAATCTAGAATATGGGTCTTTTGGGGTTTTTTGTATTATGGACCCCTTGGGGAACCTGGTGAAGTATATGAATACTTTTTCAAAATAATGCTTTTAAATGCCTAAAATTAAAAAAAAATTGGATAATTATATTGCAAAACAATTGGTTTCCTTTGTAATCCTACATATTTTATTTTAGGATATGTATGATCACATAGTGTTACAAAGGAAACCAATTATTTTGCAATATAATTATCCAAAAAAAATTTTAAAGCAAAAAACACGATCACAAATCCCAGGGTAAATATCTCACAACTAAATAAACAAATAGTAGAAGTCTGGTTCTTAAATAAATGATGTCTGGTTTCTTACTACTATATGTCTATATACTTGTTCTCATGGCTACATGGAGATCTGAATCATGCTGAAAAGAAAGCTTGAGAAGAAACAGCACACTGAGAACACCTCCAGGCTATTAGCCAGAGAAGGCACCAAATATCCCCAAAAGTTTTGTCCCAGAGTAGAGTTCCTTCATTTTACCACCAAGAAACAGGGGTTAGGAGACATCCCAGCAATTATCTAGTCTCAAAAATCTTCAGTGGTTCCAGCTGTCTCCCAAGTAAAACTCAATTATCTTCCCTTGGTATTCAAGTGTCTCAGTAATCTGGCACATTATATTTTTCCATTCTGGCTTCAAATGACTCACCTCCCCAAACTCTACAGCCCAGAGAAAATGTCCCCTGAACAAGCCAATTGATTTCCTGCTTCAGGGGCTAGGCTCACACATCGCCTCAGACTGTGGGGATTTCCTTTTCCCACCTAAGGCTAGAAGGACTAGGAATTTAAAAACCCAACAATGGCCAGGTGACATCAATTGACACAAGGCATTTTCTTTTTTTAACCTATAAAGAAAATAAGAGATAGGATGACAAAAATTTTTATTTCAAAATAAAAATGCTTGACTCAATTAACACACTTGGTTGGTTGATTCTTTTAGTTAAAGCCCGATTCAAATACCACTTTCTCCAGAATGCCTTTCCTGATCTTTCTGCTGGGTAAAAATCTTCCTTGGGTCTCCCACAGCACTTGGCCTATACTTGTCTGATGCACCTGCCATGCAATATTGCAGGTTATATTTATCTAAGTTTCTTTTTCTTCTCTTCGATGGCAATCTCCATAAGGATAGGTATTCAGCTCAGTGCTCTACTTAGTGGCTTGAATTGTATCTCAGGTTGGGCAGCACATGGAGATTTCTTCCTCAAAGTGAGATTTGGAAAATTCCTACATCCTACGATGGTCATCCCAAGGAGACGGGGAGCATCAGGGAGACCAGCCTAGCCAGGCATCAGGGGCATAGAGGGAAGCATACCTGTTTTTTGGGGTCCAATGATTAAGAGTTTGGGGAACCGGTCACACGTTTTTTCCTTTGACCAGATGTCTTTGTGCCGCTTGTCTTCACAAGGATCCTTAAAGGCAAGGAGAAAAACAACATAGAGTGGGACAAAACTCAGTCTTTTGTTCTAGCTGCCCCTTATGATTCCTATAGACCACAGCTTCTTAAACTTTTTCCACTCAAGACTCCTTTTCGTCTGAGAAATTTTTATGTAACCCCAGGTATAGAGGTGTATAAATTAGATATACAAAACATTTACTGATAATAAATCATAATTTCATTATCCCTCATATTTAGGGGGGTTGAAACCCACAGTTTAAAAAATTTTGTTCTACATCAAGGGTTTTTAACCTTTTTGTGTATCATGGACTCCTTTAGGAGTGTGATGAAGTTCATAAAATACATTAGCATGTTTTCTTTTTTTATTTTTTCAAGTTTTTTTATTTTTCTAAGTACATGTAAAGATAGTTTTCAACATTCATTTTTATAAAACTTTATATTCCAAATTTTTGTCCCTCCCTCCCTTGCCTTGGCCCTCCCCAAGACAGCAAGCCATCTGATACGGTTAAATAATGGAAACCAATTATATTGAGAGTTTTATATTATATAAAACACTCAAAATAATAAATATATTATAAATATAATATATGCTTATATATTATATATTATAATAAATCTATATATTCTAATGAAGTCTATGGGTCCCTTTCAGAATGTTTTTAAAAATGATGTATGAGGGGCAGCTAGGTGGCACCGTGGAGAGAGCACCAGCTCAGGAGGACCTGAGTTCAAATGTGGTCTCAGACACTTACTACTTCCTAGCTGTGTGACCCTGGGCAAGTCACTTAACCCCAATTTCCTCAGGGGGAAAAATGATGTATGATATATTAATGCAGGGGTCCTCAAACTACAGCCCACGGGCCAGATGCAGCAGCTGAGGACGATTATCCCCCTCACCCAGAGCTATGAAGCTTCTTTAAAGGCCCACAAAACAAAGGTTTTGTTTTTACTATAGTCCGGCCCTTCAACAGTCTGAGAGACAGTGAACTGGCCCCCTATTTAAAAAGTTTGAGGATTCCTGTATTAATGTTTTATATATAGTTACCTATATATGTTATATTTAACTTTCAATTTAATTGGTTTCCATTATCTTTTATTTTATGCCTTTAAAAACATTCTGAAAAACATTAATATATCATACATCATTTTTATACACACACATTTTTTAAGTTCACAGATCCCAGTTTAAGAATCCCTGTGCTAAACCTTGAGCAGTTAATTTGTTTCACTCCTCTCATACTCTGCTTGGTTATCAATGACTTTTTTTCCTCCCTTCACCCCCAATACCCAATTGTGAGTATCAGGAAACTGAAAACTATCCGGTTTTCCTTGGTATCCTGTATAAAACCCAGCACACTGATCTTTAAACTGCTCATTCAGTGAAAGTACATTCTGGCTTTAGCAATGGGTAAATGAGCCTAAAGCCTAAGACTTCCAGCACCCTCTGGGGATAGTGGGCAGGAAGGGATGGATGCCCCTTGTCGGGCCCTGTAACTCTCCCACTAGTACCAATCCCCATCCTGGGCTCCTAAGCTTCACTCCCCACCTGCCACAGAGGGTCCTTCTCCTCAGAAAAGATCTGAAAGTATCGTTGAGCCAGCTGGACTGGTGGCAGCGTCTGCAGCTTCAGGTTGGTCCAAGAGTGAAGGAAGCGCACCAAGTGTTTGAAGGTGTACAGTCCCAGGCGATCATTGCCGTAGTTGGACAGGTGGGTCATGAAGATGCTGATCTAGGGAAGGGAAACAAAGAGACTAAAGAAGCATTTCTCAGTAAAGGGGGCAGGAACCAGCAGGAACTCCCCCACAGACCAGAGGGTATTAAAGACAAACAACCGGTGAGCTGGCTGGCGTTGGGCGAGTCTTCTCCCCATTAATTCTAGTATCAGGATGCTGGATTAGTGAGCGTTTCCCAAACTAAGAAGGGCACAGAACATTCCTGGGCCAGGCCTAGAGGCCCACTCCTCAATCCTTGCTGCTCAGGAGGCTAAGACCGATGTTCTCTTGGGCTGGGGAGCTCTGAGGTGCACTAAGTGAGGCATTCTCATCAAGAGTTCTCAGTCAATCCAGCACTGATGGGGTGCAAGAGGAGGGCAAATCAGGCCAGGTTGGAAAAGAAGCAGGTTTAAGTTCCTGTGCCAATCAGAGTGCAATTGTGTCTGGCATTTCCAGCCTGGGCAACATATGGAGGTCCAATTTTTTCTAATTAAAAATAACCACTTTGGGGCATCAAATATATTTATGTAATTCTTAAGTGCTGACCAGGAAAGGGCTGGTAAAAGGAAATGTTTCTATATAAAAGGGAGAAGTCAACCAAATGTGGAACAAAATAAAGCCACAATTTTTTAACACTAAAAAATTTACTACATATTATTTTGGTATTAAATAATTTCATATTTAATATTTTATATGGAGAAATAGTAAAAATAACACCAATGATCTCAAAATCCATTCCAGCTCTGACATTCTAGGTTCTAATGGCATGAAAGATTTTGAATTCTATACCCTTAAGATTTCCTCTATAGGGAACAGGGAATATATGGGAAAAGTCTATAACTAAAGAACATGGTACCTAGAGATGTTGGCATTGAGCTCTAATTTTTACTAGTCAGTCAACATGCACTTATTAAACAATTACTGTGTACTAGGTACCATACCAAAAAAGACAAAGCAAATCCCACGAGTAAGACTGCTGGACAGGGACTGTGGAATTATTTCTTAAAGTGAAAAATATTTTGTATGGCTCATATATTTACTAAACAAATATACACACAGGTACATATAGATACACATACACATATATATATATACATATACATGTCCTAATCACTACCTATTTACTTACATGCACATATGTACAAATATGCATATACATATGTGAATTTTTATATATGTACAATTATACACATATAAATATGTGTAATGTGTATGAGTACATACACTACCATGAGAGAAGAGTCTGAAATAGTATATTTCAATCAAATGTTAAAATGAGTAAAATAGCTGGACAAATTAAATGGAAAAAGATCAGTGTGAAACGTGTATCTGTGTGTTGAGCGCTCATGCCCATCAGACACAAGTTATATATATTTCGTATATATATAATAACTTACATATATAATATATATACAATATATATAGTATATTAATACAAGTTACAGTATTTTATAAGGCAAGGCGAGCCTTGAAAGGTATGTAGTGACTCTCCCCCCATTTCTAATTCACAGCACTATGCTCATCCCACACTGCGCCCACTCTGGGCTCACGGACGGAACTGAGGCTCCCATCAGGAAGGAGGAGGCCGACACTCACGGGATTGAGCAGCACAGTGAGGAAGAGCTCTCCCCCGTTGATGATTTTGTCCAGTTCGCTGGAGCCTCCGGGATACTCATTGTAGAATATGGTGTGGGTGAAGAGACCACAGGTCTGCCGGGGAAGGACCTAAGTGAGGAAAGGAGAGGAGAAAAGGAACTGGCATCTGGTTAGCAGGGGCAGGTCTCAAGACACGGTTCAACTAGATGCCCTCCATTCCACCAAAAAAACCAGGTCTCTAGACCGGCCAGAGAGTGCTCTCCATAGGGGAGGGCAAGCCCAGGGAAGCAACCCCTTTCCCAGAGGGGATGGACAGGGTGGGTCCTGACAGTAGGAGTACTGAACTGGGCAGGGACTATGGAATTATCCACTTCAGGGACTATGGAATTATTCCTTAAAGCAAAAAAAATTATGTGTGGCTCACGTTTTGTAAACAGACAAATATACACACATACACATACTACTCCTACAGACTGGCAGTGCCCAGTAACAAAATGGCAGAAGCAGGTGCTACAGCACAATCCTCTCCAGGAAAGGGCCCCAAGAAGTCTGGATGACCTTGTCTCTGCCCCACTAAGGGGTCTGGATGACCCTGTCTCTGCCCCACTAAGGGGTCTGGATGACCCTGTCTCTGCCCCACTAAGGGGTCTGGATGACCCTGTCTCTGCCCCACTAAGGGGTTCATTATCCCTGACGAGTTCTAGGACACTGGTGAAGAACAGACGCTGCCGGCTCTTGGTACATTGCCTACGGAGCCGTCCCGTCCTTTCCCTGGAGCATCTGACCCTTCTGGCAGTGGAAGGAAGCGGGCAGTCCCCATTCACCTACCATGATCCCGTTGTGGATGAAGCCCCGGCGGTAACGGGCAGGCTTCAGGTGGGGATACTCCTCGGTGCTGGTCACCTGGATGTCCCACACCTGCTTCCAGGCCTCATACAGCTGCATGTGGACCGGGTACACACCAGAGTGATGGGGGGCCACGGCGTAACCCATGTCGGTGGGGATCCCGTGCTCCTAAAAACAGGAATGGTTCGAGGCAGGGGGCTGAGCACATGGCCTCGCCCCGAACCTCAGTTTCCCCCTTTATTGAGTTGCTGACTGAGGCTCTTACCAAGCACACTGAAGGTGACAGGTTTCTCCCCAGGGTGAGAAGACAGACTATAGCCATAAGCTCATACTACTGGAGCTAAAAGGAACACCAAAAGCCTTCTAGTCCATTCTTTTTTGTTTTACAGATGAGGAAACTGAGGAACAGGGAAGGTAAGAGCCCTGTCCCAGGTCACACAAGTAGTAAACATCCAAAGCAGAATTTGAACCCCAGACCTCTGGCTCTAGAACCACAGGTCCTTCTGATGTACCTCTCTGCCTCTCCTAAAGAATATTTCTGAATATTTTCTGAAGTTTTTTCCTGGGTCCTAGAAAACCAGTTTAGCGTAAAATCTGAAGCAAACACAATTTCCTTCAAATCTCACATCCTACTTCACATCTGGATTGAGATCAGCTCCTAATCTCAAGAGCCTCATACAGGTCTCCCCTCATACCAGTCCCCTTCCACATCTGCTCCTTCAATCACTTCCTCCCAAAAGGTTCCAATCAAACCCCAGATCAAATTTCTCACTCACTTCCAAATTCCTCAACTGGCTTTAGTCAAATGGCCACTCTGTCCTAGTTCAGGGACATCCCATCCAAAAATCTAACCTTGATGTTCTATTTTCCAATCCATCGGTACCCTTCCTTACCCACCTAAGTAATTATGAGCCATTTAAAATATTTTATGGATTTCATCATTGATGGCTGGCTAAACACCAAACCTCTGCCTTATTTTTATATTTATATTTTTACACACACACACACACACATAAACACAGTTTAGCAGAGACCAATACTGAGGACCTCTGTCCCAGGCTCTGGGCATCTTCTGCCATCCTTATTCTCTCCAGCCCAAAGCCTGTTTAGGCCGGAGTGATCTAGGTCTGGCTCTGAGCTAGAGTTTCTAGGGAACCCCATTCCTGGAGTTCTAAGCCACCATTGTTTTTTTCCTCCTTGTCTAACACTGATCTCAAATAGCTTCCAAAGGAGACTGAAAAGCTTTCTGGCTGCAGCATTCGGCAATAGTGAAAACCCAGGGGATTACTTTAAATTGGTCATCTAAAACTGGAAGCAGGGTGAGAACAGAAGAGTCTGTTTCAATGGGTGGCTAATGAGGCAGAAGAGCAAAGGGCCTAAGCAGGGGAGGGGGAGGGATGGCACAATTACCAATCCTCTGCCACCCCTGCCCAGGCTCCCTTGGGCCTGACGCAGTCAGCCCTCAAGGCTCTCAGTCCAACTAGTCCCTGGTGGGGAGGAGATGTGTGTGACTCTCTGGACATAGGAGGTGACTCATGTCCTAACACTTAAGTGTCTGTAGGACAGATACACATGAAAAATTAAAATGCCTCCCCCCAGGCTATTCTTCCCTTCTAATTATATATAACTCATTGGGGGTAGGGGGGGATATTCTACATATAAGCAGTTATAATTGTATACTTAACTTGTATGAATAGTCTATTAAATCTAAGACAAACCTATTTTCTCTTTCTCCCTCACAGGAAAATAAAAGAACACATTTTACCCCTTTTTCAAGCCCCACCTCCCCCACATTCCTCTCTCCTTCTTCAGACCTCATCCAACTATCCATTCATTTTACCATCTGGTCGTACGCTCTCTTGAACTCATATCTCACCATTAAATCAATGTGAATATTCCCTCTTCAGCTAAACTCTAAAGAAAGGCTGGCCCCAGCAAGGCTGAGTTGGGCCCCAAGTGGGAGCAGGGCGAGGAGGCAATCAGGACGCCCCCCCAGCCCAGAGAAGGGGTCTTACTCACGACAGCGAACTTCTTATTGAGGGCCATCTGCTCAGCCAGCACAGACTGGTTGTGGAAGAGGTGGGGCTGCATATGACTCCACATGTGGGGGAACCACCAGAACTCCTTCACATAGGACAAGAGCAGGTCGTCGCCATCATCCTCAGCATCTGTACCTGGGGAGGTCATGTCATGTCAGGCCATTGGGGAAGAGTGTTAAGACTAACAAAAGCCAAGCAAAGTCAGCCTCAAGGTCAAGTTCAGACCATGGGAACAGAGAAAGGGGCAGAGTTGCAGAACCCTACAAATAAGGGGAAAGGCTAATTAAGATATAGCGCACTATAGTTATTGTCATTTTTCAAGTAAATGAAGATATAATTTTAAAAGATAAATTTGTTATTTAAAGCAAAATTAAAGCTTCAGAGCTGAAGGGGATCTCAAAGGCTCAAATATAGATTTAAATACTTTGTAGGTAAATAATCGTAGGCAAGTAAATCCCTTAACCTCACTTTGCCTCAGTTTTCTCTTCTATAAAATGGGGATAGTAATAGTGCCTATCTCCCAGAGTTGTTGTGAGGTTTAAATTAGAAAATATTTTCAAAGTACTTAGTGCAGTGCCTGGCAAGTAGGCATTATATAAATATTATCTACTATTATTGCTGTTACTATTACGACTACATTAGAGAATTGCTCAAGGTCACACATGTAACAATCATCAAGTGGGATTTGAATCCAGGTCCTCTGACTCCAAAGCAAATATTTTTTGCCATTGTAGCTACTGTGTCACTGCTAATAGAGGTGGGATTAGAAGGGTAATAACAGTGCTTATGGAACAGAATCTATTTTTAATAACCCATACTAATTCAAAGGGTAGGGAAGAGCCAAAGACAAAGCCAGACCAAAGAAAACTCCCAAATCATCCCTATTTGATTTGAGAAAGTCATCTAAGATTTCTTCTCTCCCCTTCTCCCCCAACACTTTTCTCATGAGGTTCTAGCTGCTCTTGAAATTGCAAATAGGATTGTCTGCTTTCCCTGTCCCTCCCGCACACACTCACACATATAAATATCCCAACTGAGAGCAGGGGACCAGAAAAAGCTCCCGACACCCGCTGGAAAAGCAGAGACCCCCTGTGGGCTGCCATGCCCAGGAGGGCTGCTGCCAAGGTAACAGCACCAGCACGTACAGACCCAGCTGAGGCACAAAAACACACCCCCCGGTCCTGCCCAGAGACACACCGAGTGTGAACCACGAACCCCTGCTTCCTGAGACTAAAAATAAGTGAAGAGCAACACCTTTCCCTACCACCTGGTGATGGCAGACACATCCTGGAGCAAGATACGGGAAGTACATTTGCTTTAAGGACCAAAAGAACTAGCCTATTCCCAAGGGAGCCATTGTAAAATCAACTGAGTACTGAGTGGGGTAGGGGAAGCGCTGCAAGCCAACCGTGAGACAGGACAAACAAACAAAAAAGCTCACGTCACCTCAGGAGGCAGTAAAAGAACCATTAGTGTATATTTTACAAGACAAGGAAGACAATCGATCGATTGTTACACTGCTCTTTGCTTTTGATCAAACCACAACTGGAATGTTGGATTCGGATGCAGGCATCCTATGCTAACACTGACAGCCTGAGATGTATCCAGGATGGGGACCCACGTGGAGAGAGTGCTGGAAAATACATCAAAAAAGGAACGGAATGGGGCTGTTTGGCATGGGGGGAAAGTGGCCACTATTGCTAAAAGTTCAAAGGGTTCTCTTAGAGGGATTATATTTAATCTGAATTACCTGCAGAGGACAGAAGTAGGAATAATAGGTGAAAATTAGAGAGCAGCACGTCGGCAGAATCACAGAATTTCAAGCTAGAAGGGTCCTCAGCAACTAGTATCCTTACCTATGAAAAATCCCCACCATACCAGACCAGCATCTATTTGAAAACCTCCAAAGACAGAAAATCCCCTTCCCTCATGAAGTAGCCCATTCTGCTTTTGGACAGCTCTAATTGTTAAAGTGTTCTCCTGTTTTCAAGCTTCTATTTGGCACTTTTCAACTTTTACTCCCTGTTCCTGGTTCCAACCTTTGGGATCAAAGGGAACAACTCTAATTATTGTCTTCTATGTGACATTCTATATGAGGGAGCCCTTTAAATATCTGAAAACATCCTTCAAGTCCTTTCCACTCTTCCCCATTCTGGCTGTCCTTCTCTGTACATTCTCTAAGAGAAAACTTTCCCAACAATTAGAAACCATCCCACATTGGTACCAGCATACTGCCTTGTGAGAAAGTGAGTGTCTGTCCATCTTGCAAGGATTCTAGCATAAGCTGGATGACCTTAAAAATGATAAGTAGGATATTCCTTAAAAATGAATATTAAAAATTATTTTTACATGTAATTAAGAAAAATATTATTTAAAAAAATAAAGAGAATATTCCTACACTGAAAAGAAGACTGGATTAAAATGATGAAGAGTCCCTCTCCATCCTAGTAATCTATGACTCTAAAATTCTTTTTTTTTTTATGATAGTCTATCTCTTCCCTCCTATGTCTCCCTCTTTCCCTTCAGAAACCCCAATCTCTGACCTCTTCTTTCTCTCCCTCATCCCCAAGTAAGTCAATCTCTTCCTCATGACTCAGGAGGATTGCTCATGGCTCTTAAAGATGATGATTCCACCAACAATTTTCTTCTGAAGGGAGTGATCCTGTCATCTCAAGGTCACCTTTCTCCCTGTCCCTTTCTGTTATCTGCTGCCATTAAATTGTTCCCAGTATGCATCATCATCATGTCCTGAAATATGCCCCTACCCCCAGGTTCCCCAGTAAAGTACATCCAATCACCTCTCAGTAGTCTGTTCTATGCATTTATCACAATTTTCTATCCAAACTGCCAAAGGAGGTCAGCAAAATAGGCATTGATGAGGTCAAATAGGTGCCCCAGGAACACTTCTAGGTATGTGAAACAACCCAAGTGTCAATGATTTATTTCATTATCTGTATTTCTTGCTCCCTCCCTCTTTCAGCCAAACAATCCACAATCAGCCAAAAAAAATTCTTACTCAAATACCTACTTTGGAGTTCTATAATTTAATCAGTAGAACTTTCTACTTCCTACTAATACAGAGTAGCAATTGTTTTACAACTTATATTCAAGAGTTGACAGGGGGACTAAGAAGTCAAGGGACTTCAGGTTTCAAAACCAGTACTTATCTGAAGCCAGACTTGAATCCAGACCTGTCTGACTCCAAGACCTGCCTCTTTTTCTTTTTTAAATTTCATTATTTTAAAAACATTTTTTGAGTAAGATTTTATTTTTTTCCCCAATCACGTGTAAAAACAATTTTTGACATACATTTTAAATTTTGAATTCAGATTTCTCTCCCTCTCTTTGCTCTCCCTATTTGCTATAGGTTATACATGTAGAATCATTCTGCCCTCTTTTTCTATTACATTTTTTGTTCTGTTCTAGATCTGGAATTTTATTCATATAAGAAATACCCCCATGAAAAAACACTCTCTATCAAAATAGATTAGCACTGTTTCTGTACCTAGGGGTTGCCTGGGGTACTGAGAGTTTAATGATACCCCAAGTCACATAGCATGTGCTGGAAGCAGGGCTTCACCTAAGTTTTCCTGATTTCCTCTGGCTGTTTACTAAGTCTCACTGACTCAAATCCTTCTCCTTAGATGCTTTCCACCTGACCTGTCAGTCCTGGGGAAAGAAAGGAAGGTTTATCCCCACTTCCAAATCTGTCTTTGATAGGGAGTTGGGGAGGAACAATAGGTATGGAGTGTTGTATATCAGGGTTTCTTGGCCAGTTGGTTAGTTTTACAGAACTTTTTTCCCCTTTACTATTCTGTGCTCATATTGTTGTTTAGAATAATGGCATTACTCTTTATTATAGAGAAAGGATACAGTGGGAAATCTAAGTATTATAAAAACATACAACACAAATCTGTTATTTGTTTTTTTTTCTAAGGGAGATTTAAAGTGACCTAAGAAGCAGTTCTTCCTAACATGTACACACGCCCACTGGCAAGCAGTTAACAAGACCAGTGCTTCCTCAATTTAAGCAAACACAGTAATTACAATCCAAAGACATCCAAAAGGGAGACAACAATCCAGAGAGAGCCAAGCCACAAAAGTGTACCTTTCTGCTGCCCACATGGCTTGATGTGCAAAAGCCTGAATAAACAGATCCTTGGAAAAGAAAATGAGGTACTATTTGCTCCCTCAAAAAACCATGAGGAAGCTGACAGGGTTCCTAACAGAACTCTGGCATGCCAGAAGTATCAAGAGTGTCTTATGTGGAATCCCAGAATAGGAGTTTACAATGCTAGAGCTAAGAGGGACCTCAAAAGCCAGCGAGTCTCCCACCTTCATTTGAGAGATGGGGAAACTGAATCTAGGGAATGGAAGTGAGTTGCACAACACCACAGAATGAGTTAGGGCTAGGCTCAAGTGGGCTCCTGGTGAAGTATTGCTGCTCCTCCAGCTCAGATTTCCCTCCTGAAGAGAATCAGCAAGGAACCTCAATCTTTACTTCAATTCCAGACCCATCATAAAAGGCTATATCCTCCACACTGGGTCCTGCTCCGCAGCAACAGGGGGGGTTGGAAGTCCCCGACTTCTAGGACTCACAGAATGCAGATTCTCAGGGTGGGCAGGAGCTCAGCTCAAGAAGACAACAGAAGGCTCTGAACTGAGCAGATCTCAGAAGAGTACAAGAGATACCTCCCCCCATCCCTCCTGAGCTTTTGTTTGGGGGAGTCAGAGAGGCTGCCAAAATCAGGGGCTGACAGCTGCCTCCTTAGCATCCTGGACATCTCCCCTAGCATGCTGAGCCGAAATTAGTCTCAGGGATGTGAAGTCCTGGATGTGTCTGAACCACTATCACACCCGTTTCCAACCACTCAGGGACAGGGAGCCAAAGGCAGAGGTGAGGGAGGTTCTCACGGGCCAGGTCACAGTTGCAGCACGCTTACTTACCTGTGTGGAAGAATTTCCCTGAGTACCCCAGGTTGAAGGTGAAGTTTGGGATGTGTGCGCGCAGTTTATTCTGAGTGTCAAACAGGGCCTAGAAAACAGAGAAGAAGGAAAGGATGAAAGAGCTAATCCTGCCCCCTCCCCCAACTGCTCACAGGGCTTACTCCACCCCATCCTGCTCCCAGGCACTCTGTCTTCCTTCTGTTCTTTCCAGAGACCAGACGGATCGCTCCAACTGAAACTCTATTACTCCTTCCATTTTCCAACGGTGGGGAAAATGAGGACCTCAAAAGGGAATGGACAATGCACAGAAAGTCTGTGACAGAAGGGTGAAAACCAATTCTCCTCACCCAGCCATGCTGAATGGTATCTGGAGGAGGGACCAATAACCTCCATTCTTCACAAGAGGGAATGGGCTTCAGGTAAAGCAGGAAGGATAATGTAAGGCAGCTGCTGGGTGTACTTCCTAGCGATGTGATGGAGATGTTGTGACATTTCACTGAATCACAGGATTTAAAGATTCCTCAGAGATTCTCCAGTACAAATCCAACTGCTCCCTCCCTACTTGTTCTGGATCAGAGTAAGCCTGAGGCTCCTGGAGGGGAAGTTATTTGTCTTAGGTCACAACCTTGTACCAGAGCCAGCAGTAGAACCCGGAGCTCCTGATTCCAAACACAATATTCTTTCCAATACTTAATGCATCTAGACTTGCAGGGGTCCTCAAACTTTTTAAATAGGGGGCCAATTCACTGTCCCTCAGACTGTTGGAGGGCCAGACTATAGTAAAAGCAAAAACTTTGTTTTGTGGGCCTTTAAATAAAGAAACTTCATAGCCCTGGGTGAGGGGGATAAACATCCTCAACTGCCACATCTGGCCGTGACGTAGTTTGAGGACCCTAGAAGATCCTTCTGGCCCTTCAGGGCCCAAATGGTGCCTTAGCGCGGGCCATCCAGGAACAGGCCGACGGCCCCTCCTCCCATCCCTACCTTCACGTCCTCCACCTTCATCCTGGTGCCCTCCTTGCCCACAAAGATGTCATCGATGTCCACCAGGATGTAGCGGTCCAGGGGCAAGGAAAGTCGCTTGCCAGTGAGGAAAGCGACGGCGTCCACAAAGACCAGCTTGTGCAGCCAGAAATTGAGGTTGTTGCCGAAGAGCACCCGCTGGATGCCGTCGTGCAGCCCCAGGTCCTGCACCACCGTAGTGTGCAAGGCGGCCCCCACGCTCAGGTGGGGGATGGACTCGGCCGACTTGGTCTTGGCCAGCAGCACCGGCTCGTAGGTGGAGTGGTTGGACTGGAAGACGGTCCAGTCGTCCCCAGGCAGGAGGCCTTTCTCCACCTCGCTGGGCCGGGTCACGTACAGCAGCGGGGACTTGGGGTTGATGCTGCAATCCTTCAGGCCCAGGTTCGAATGGAGGAAGAGGGGGAAACCTTTGAGCTGAGCACTCAGCAGACTGTTCTCATTGGCCTATTGGGAAGGAAGGAATAGTGAGGCACATGAGATCACGGTGACTGGCTTACGTGATGCAAGCAGAACCAGAAGTCTGGCAGCCCCCGGCAGGATGGACACCTGCTCCTCTGTACGGTCTCTACAGGGTCTTCCTCATAGAAACCGTCCCAGGGAGGCAGCTGGTAAAGGCCAGAGCCAGGACCGACACCCCCAGCCTCTGGATTCCAAGGTCAGTGCTTTTTGCACCAAGTACCTTTGATTATTTTTATTTATTAGGTATGAGGCACTGTGCTTGCAACTGGGGATTCAAGCTCCTTGAGCTGCTTACAATCCAAAGGAGAGGTAACATGTAAATAACTAGGTACATACAAGGTATCCAAAGCAGGAGGGACCTCCTGTGGAAGATGGGATTTGGCTAAGTCTTGAAGGAAGCCAAGAGACAGAGACAGAGCAACTTGGGCAAAGAAAGGCATCATATGGCAACCCCCTAAAACAGGCCCTGGGAAGCCACTTGACTTGCCAGGGTCTTAGAATAACCTTAATAATGGTGGAATTTATATGAGACCCTATGATGGCAGAGACATCTAATATCTCACTTGGTCCTCACCATAACCCTGTGAAACAGGAAGTCCATTTTAGTCCATCCCCATTTTACAAAGGAGTAAACTGAGACTCAGGGTGAGAAACTGACTCGTCTGCAGACTCAGGCTGGGGTCTCCTAACACTTAACTCAGAACTTTTCTGATGTTTACACCCCTCATAATAAAAGAGAGCTATGAAAGATGAGAAGGAACGTGGGCAGGAGGAATACTGAGATATGATGTCCATTATTAAGATCTAGCTAGTCTGTTTAGAAAAAGTTGTACAGCCTAAGCATGTTTTTAAATATATTTTGAACATTTGCCCCTGAGAAATCATAGCATGGGGCACACATGAATTCCCAAACATACCAAATACTACAAGCTAATTACTTCTGCACTGGTGATATTCCAGATGAAGAACTCTTCTGGCCACAGACAAACCTGAGTTTCTGTTTTCCCTATCTCAGGAACTCCCAGTATTTGCATTTTATTGAATGGTTCATTTCCGGGTTATTAGTTTTGCCCGGGCGGGAGCTCGCCCACACTCACACACTCTTTCTCTTTCTCCTGGTATAGTCTCAACCCCAGTCCCATTTTCAGAGGGCAGTCTCTGATTAAACTAATTGCAGAGGATAGTTCAGAGTCCAGGAAGGACAAAAGTCAGACAACGTACTACATTTTACTACTCTAAATTATTAGCTTCTCAATATCTCTGACCAGTGATCATTCAGCTTCTGCACAAACATTTCCACTGATAGAAGTCACTTATCTCTCCTTCCAACTCTCTCCACCCCAAAATAAACTCCTAAGACAATCTTGATGGTCAAAGTATGTTACATGTTTCCTCCTCTTTGTTATATTACATATCTAGGACCATTTTGTCCCTCCTAGAGTAACTGCTACTTCCTACTCCCCTAAGATTCCCACATTTCTTTTCTGCATTACTTTACAGCCAGATAACCCTATCTTCCTGCACTTCTGCTCACTGGTGTTTCCTTGGACAGACAGGATATCCCAAAACAATTAATGTAGTTTATTTTTATTTGTTTGTTTCTTCCCCCCACTGTCTCTCCTTGCCCAGAATGCTCTCTGTCCTCTTCTCTACCTGCTGACTTCCCTAGCTTCACTTAGATTCCCAACTAAAATCACACCTTCTATAAGAAACTTTTCCTGATTCCCCCTTAATTCTAATGCCTTCCCTCTGTTGATCTTCTCCCATTTGTCCGATCTAGAGCTTGGATGTACACAGTTGTTTGCCTTTTCTCTCCTTTATCAGACCAGACTCTTTGGAAGCACTGACTTTGTATGCTCTGTGCTCAGCACAGCACCGGCCACATAGTAGGTGCTTAATAATGTTTACTTACATCAAGTCTTCTGGGATACCTCTCTCCTGCCCACTGACCCACTAACAGAATCCCTACAACTTGAGCTCAAGGAAGAGCAATGAACTTCCTTTTCACACAGTAATAATAACAATTACAAACATTTCTACAGTATTTTCATGCATGTAAAATGCACATTTGCTAACCCAGACAAGACACTTTGTTTTCAACGGCTGCCACTAGTCTAGTAAAAATTTTCTTTCCCTAGTGCCTGGCCCCTTGTTGGTCCTCAACAAAACTCATGTTCAAAGGAAACACGATTCCCCTGTGTGACCATAAGTAAGTCACTTGACCTTACTGAGCCTCAGTTTGTTCATTTGTAAAATGGATGGGTCATGCCCTCACTAAAGAACTAAACAAACAAACCAATAAAAGCCTTTTTTTTTTCCCCCCAGAGAGCTTTAAAAGTGCTCAGGCTGACTTTCTATAAGGTTTGTACTAATCCTAAAACTTGCTGATTCAATCATTTGCTGAACCTGGAAAAAGCCATTAGAGGCATCCAGCAATAAATCCTATGATACTAAGTAGGGCTTAGGCTCCAGAGGTTGGGTCACTGTGGCTTCCTACTTAATGCCCCATCATTTGTATCCAAAGATAGCACTGGCTCCACCCTCCATGGGATGTTGCTTTGAACTGTATCTCTAGCGATGGCTCTCAGTATCTCTAGTAATTTATTGCAGGTATTTGTGAGACAGCTGCTTAAGGTAAAAGCCCTCCCCCTCCCATCTCCGCCCCTTCCCCTAAGTGTTGGGGCTGAGATAAAGGGCTGAAACAGAGAAATGCTAACTGGCTCAGCCGCTGGCCCACCCACTGGCCCCCGGCACTCCCCGCCCGGCACCCAGGACACCTGGTGTCCTTTCTTCGTCCCCAGCTCGCCCAGGCCTTCCCCCTCGGCCCTCACAAGGCCCCCTCTTCTCCCAGCCCGTTACCTTGAAGAAGCCAATGATCCCGACACCGTACTCCACGCAGTACTTATCCAGCAGCTCCCGGTTCCAGGCGTCCAAGTTGACGTACTTGAGGATGTTCTCATAGATGATGAGTGCAAAGCGGCCCCTGTCTTTGTCCGTGAGCGTGGGCATGTCCCCCTTTCCGGGGGCGATCTCTGTCCGGTACTTGAATCGGCTGGACTCCAGGATGGCCACGATCTCCTGGCCCAGCTGGGAGTACAGGCTCTCCACAAACACCAGCACAAGGGGATCGGTTCGCGATGAGGAGGACACCTTCAGGGTCTTGAGGGGGAGCAGGCGCGATGGAGTGATCTGGGGCTCCTCATTACAGTCAGGCCCAGTGACCTCACCTGAGGGCTCCAGGTTCCTCTTCCAGCCATACAGGTAATAGGCAGAGACAAAAACGCTGAGCACACAGAAGGCGAACAGCAGGAGCAGCACGGCCTGAGGGGACGCCTGCCTGCAAAGCCTCCTTCGGCGCAGGGGGATGGTCATCCTGACTTCTCAATGTTGCTTGGCAACCACTTCCCCCACCCCACCCCCCGCCCCCCCAACTCTTTTCACAGGAAGAAAAAGAAGGATTCAATCCAAAGCAATAAATTAAAAATAATTAATAACAGAAGCTGTTTGTGCACAGGGATGAGTAGGGACTGAGAATGTCTTTTCTTCCCACCGGGGAGGGTGGTCCATGGACTGGGCTGTTTTCCTTCCTCCTCGCCCTTTTATGTCACCATGGCAAATCTGCTCCTAGTCCGGGGGCAGAGCAGAATTGGCCCAGGGGCGTCAGGGCCTCCCAGGGAAGCTGCGGTAGGGGTCCAGGGACACCCTGATGCAGGGAAGGGCTTTCATGCTGTCCAGGTGGGCCTGCTGGGGCTCTGGAGGCCGGCTCTAGGAGGGGAAAAAGTAACCAAATTAGTTAGCTGGAACCCAGACAGCCGAGGAGCAGGTAGACATAGGTCAGAGAGGAAGAAAAAGGATCACAGTCCACATGCCATTTTACAGTTTCCAAAGCAAAGCACTAAGGAAGCAATATATGTGTTATTACACCCATCTTACATATGAGTCAAAGGAAAAAGTGAGTTGACCATGATCATACAGATGGCTGGAGGAAAAAGTATGACTGGAAACCAGGTATTCTCATTCTAAGTCCAGGAAATAGGGAATATTCCCTGGAGGAATCATTGACATCTAGTACAGTTCTTCTTAGACTATCCATCCTAGGATACATGCCTGCATCAAGATCAAAAGGTTGCAGTTTGGCAAAGGGAACATGTCCATTTTGGAAGGCACAAGGGAGGAGAAAGATGGAAAGTTGGTTTTTAGAATTGGAAAGCTTTATTGTTGTTAGTCTCTTCCAACTCTTCATGATCCCATTTGGAATTTTCTTTGCAAAGATACTAGAATAGTTTTCCATTTCCTTCTCCGGTGCAGTTGGGACAGGTGAGGAAACTGAGGCAAACAGGGTCACACAGTCAGTAAGTGTCTGAGGACACTTTTGAACTCAGGAAGATTCATCTTTCTGACCTTGGGTCTGGCACTCCATGGTGCCACATAGCTGCCCATCCACCAGGCAAAGAATTACACTATCTTCCCTTTCTTCTCTATATGTCTCATGCTCAGGGTTTCCCTATTAAAGAAGCAGAGCCCCCACTGTCTTTTAACTTAAGGAATGAGTGAAAGGGCCCTCCCCATTTGGCTGGGTAAATCCAGCCCAAGCACATAGCAACCCTACTGAGAAGCTGTTCACTAAAGCTGCCTGCCTCTCCTTATTCCAACCCTAAACATCTCAATCTATCAGTCCCTAAAAGCATAGTTTAGCTATGTCACTGGGACCTTCCCTAATTAAAGAAAGTATAGGAAAATTAAAGACTCAAGGGCCTGGGATTGACATCCAGAGCTATTCAGAAGACAAGTCTTTTGTAGAGTAATACTAATATCTCACCCTACAGCTCAATCTCCATTAAGGCCCTGCCCTCCCCAGATCCTGCATAGGGATAGACGGCATTTTTTATGTCTTTTGGTTTGTTTTAATTGGGAAGACTAAGTCTCATTTCTAAATGGGCACAGTATCACTTTGGTCTCCACCAGAGACCAACTTCCCTTAAAGGACTGAATCTTTCTGGGGCTTAATCAACAAGCATACTTCCAAACTTAAAGAGACTATAAAAAGAATGTGTTATACTACATTATATGATATGAGCTATCAGAAGGAACTCCCATTCCCTCCCCAGGTTATTTCCAACCCCAGAGAAAGGGAGTGGGATTCATGATATTCAAAGCTGGGAAAGACTAAATTGTTGAATTTCGAACAGAGAAGGAAACTGCTGTCCAGAGAGGTCAAATATTTGTCCCAGGTCACATAGCTTAAGTAGAAGAGACAATATTCAGAATGGAGACTATCTGAAACTCCTACATCCCATGGCCTCCCTCATGCTATGCTGTTGTTTTTGTTGTTTGTCCTTTGTTCTAGAAGAGGACCAAGACATCAGAAAGGTGATGTCATCAAGTGCAAGTGAACCGGGATTAAATCGAGGGTGAGGTGTCCAAAGCCTCACTTTCTCCTCCAGAGCCATCTGGTCCGGATGACTGGAGATGGCGCTGAATGCAATGGGAGACCTGGGCTTTTTAAGCTAAGATCTTTAACAGGTCTGTTTGACTGAAGCAACACCCTTTTAGTGATTAAAGTTAAGAAAGAATTGAGGTGAAGAATGGCTTCTTTTACCTAGTCCAAAAAAAAAAAAAAAATCTAGGAGGAAAGACTTTTAAAGTTTCTGACCAAAACAAAAACAATTGCTATTTAAACTCTGAATCAATCAGAGCCCAAACAATGACCAACTGGGCCTATTATTAGCCAATCAAAGAGAGCCTGAGTGATTTGTTTTTAAGGCATGGTCATTAATAAAGAAATCTAGCTGGTAAGGAAAGAAGTTAGAAGTATCATCAAGCTTCCCATCAACCTCTACAAAGTCAGAGCATCTGCCAGGACACTGGGCAGATACAAAATGCAACTCATATTTCTAACTGTTTTAAGTATTATGAAGCACATTTCCCTACAGTAATCTATCAACAAATATTTATTAAGTGCTTACTGAGAAAGGTAGGTGGTGCAGTGGATTGGTAAAGTCTGAATTTACCCTGCCTTGGAAAATACCTGTATACACATGGAGAGAGAGAGAGAGAGAGAGGAGAGAAAGAGAGAGAGAGGAGAGAAAGAGAGAGAGAGGGAGGGAGGGAAAGAGAGAGAGAGAGAGAGAGAGAGAAAGAGACAGAGGGAGAGGGAGAAAGAGGAAGAGAGAAAGAGAGAGGAGAGAGAGAAACAGAGAGAGGGAGAAAGAGGAAGAGGAAGAAAGAGGAAGAGAGAGAGAGAGAGAGAGAGAGAGAGAAGAGAGAGAGAGAAGAGAGAGAGAGAGAGAGAGAGAGAGAGAGAGAGAGAGAGAATGCTTTGGGTGAGGATTAAATAAGATAACATTGTTAACTTTGTACACCTTAAAGTTCTATGTACATGCAAGTGTTATTACTATGGGCCAAGTAAGGTGCAATTATTACTATATGTCAAGCCTGAGGAAATCAAAGACACAACTGAAACAATTTATTCAAATGAAATCAGCCTAAGGGTGATTGATCCCTAATGTATGGGGGGAGGGGTTGAAAGGGAGAGTTTAAACGACTTTTACTTGGCCCATATTGGGATGTCAGAGCTCAGGATTTAAACCCAAGCATCTCTAAACCCCGGTCTAGCCTCTTCCTATTTCCTGTGAGCTGAGGGTGAAGAGGGAATGAGAAGGCTAAAGCACTTACTCTTGCTATATGTACTGAGAGGCTGCTTTCCAAGCTTCCATCACTCAAGAGGAGTAATTTCTCTGACTGGACATGGCCAGCCTTACATTCCCAATAAGTAACTGGCCACTGGGAGCCCGCGCTGACCACCAGCTTTGTATACAGTCTGACGGCCAGCCAAGGTCACCTGCCACCAGGGCTAATTAGACCTCTTCCTCAACAGCACCAGCCCTGCTACTGAAGCTCTGTAGGTCAGCTCCTGAGACATGTTCCTTTCCCTCCTGGGAATTCATCCCCAGGACCCTGATCATCCATCCCAGTCACTGAAAGAAGGAGATCCACAAATCTCTGCAAGAGCTGAGGGGGAAGGGCTATAGAGAAGGAAGCATTCGCCCTCTATACCAGTGCCTCGTTTGCAGTAGGTGCTTAATAAATGCCAACTGACTGACTGACTGATTAATTAGTTCTAGAGATGGGACGAGACACCGGGTCTCAAGATTTCCAATTCATATCTTTCCACTAACACTAAATAACCTCGCAACCCTTCCTCAGCAAGGAAGATTAATGTCATCCACCTTCTCAGAATAAAATTAATTGATTACTTTTCCTGTCTAATCCTGTCAGTTCTTTCCAGGTTAATTGCATGTGGGAGGGAGAGGCAGGGCTGCCAATGATAGAAATGCCAAGTTTTCCCTTACTCATCAGGAGGGAGGATAAGGGAAAAGCATTTTAGCAAAGCCAAGCCTGGAATAGGGATAGAGGGTAGGGGAACATGGTTGTTTTGTAAACAAAACCTTGACCACCCAGGAAGGCAGGATTCTTTCCAGCCCCAGCCTCCCTCCCCCTCACATACACACAAATCCCACACTAAATGGCTTGCTCCCAATAGAGGGCTGGGCAGGGTGCCCGCCTTGCACACACCCACCTACCAAAGGCCCTGTGGTATAGGGGGCTAAGTAACTAACTAGAAAGCCAGAGCCTTTTAATCCCACTGGGGCCCCTTGCCTCCTTGAGGCAGCTGGGTTAGAAGGGTTTCACCCTTAAGTGCCTCAGTCTACCCCAAAGGTAGTCCAGACTGGGCTGAACTGGAAAAGAGAATAGTTATCTATGAGCCTCAAGGGCATTTCTCAGTGTGAAATACCAACCACAGCAACCACCAGTCCCCAAGCAAAGCAAGGAAAGGACAAAATGGATAAAGTAAGCCCGATTGCTCTACTCTCTGCCCCTAGACCCTAATCTAGCCAGTAGGTGCTGGTAATGAATGAGATGCTCCTGTGTCCATGGAGACACTATGGCAACCTTGAAAATTCGGAAAGTAGCCGAGGAACCAGGACAATCAGAATACCTCTCCTCCCCAAGCCAAAAAACAAAAAGCAAACAATCCACAACAACCAAACTCAGTCTTATCCCAGCTCCTCCTCGCAATGTACTCAGAAACTCTTTGTTTTATGGGAGAAGAGGAAAGGGAGAGTAAAAGTGATGAGGTCAGAGATTCTAGAACAAGTATCATTAACCTGAGGATCCTCCACCATGCCCAGGTCCACCATGCCCAGGTACAAGTGAGAATGGAGCAGTAGACAATCCCCACACACATCATATCTTTCCTCTCTCCCTTTCCCTCTGTTTCTCTTTCTTTCTCTCTCTCTCACATTCTCTCTCTTTCTGTCTCTCTTCTCTCTCTCTCTCACATTCTCTCTCTCTCTGTCTCTCTTCTCTCTCTCTCTCTCTCACATTCTCTCTCTGTCTGTCTCTCTGTCAGGCATACATACATATACACATCCCAGCTGAGATAGGAAGCCCCTCTATACACAGACCTTGACCAAGTCAAATAGCGACCAGAGCAAGGACAAAGGGGAAAATGAAGCAAACATTTCCTGGAAACTGAAATTATTCATCCTAAACTGGACTCCAAGGGAGAGAAGAAAGCTCAAAGTTAAGAGAGATCTCTCAGATAATGAAGGGAAGGGCAGGAGACCAGGGTCCTCAGTAGGAAGGCTTTCAGAGTTGGGAGTGTGACTTATTACCTTTCCTCCTTCCACCAGCAGTCCTCATGCCCGGTTTGGAAATGAGGAAGTTTTAACTAGATAATCTCTCATGTCCTTTCCAACCCCAAATCCAAGACTTGTCACTCACTGCCACAGACCTCAGAAGATCCACACAGAAGGTCCCATATGAATCTCCCCGGCCCACTGACCATTTCAAACTCAAATTTCATCCTCCTAGAAAAACCAGGAAGGAAGCAGGTTTCTACCCCAAATGGAGAGAGCCTTCCTCCACTTTCAGGCACAGGGTACATTTCTTAGGGCACCAAGCGAAAAGATGGCCCACAAAGGTATCACACAAGATCTATTTGGCTACAAACTGAGAAATGACAACTAAGGTTTTAGTGTCAATGCCTGGAGATGCAACGCAAGGAGACAGCCACTGAAGCAGAGAGATTACACATTAAGCTTTAATTATCATCACAGCCAGCAGCATGAGGGAGAAAAACAAACACACAAACACAAGCATACATACACACACACTCCCCACCAGAGCCTAGGCTTCCAGGGTGCTAGGGACACAGTCTGCCTCACAATCTCCCCTCCATCCCCCAAGGAACTAGAATCACAGAATGTTAGATCTTAAAGATCATTCAGTCAACCTCAATTCTTCCACAGATACTTCACTGCTAAGGGGATTATGCTCTCCAGCAGAGACTACATCCCATTTTGGTCCTCAGCCTTTCTCTGACTCTTGTCCTTACCCTTCTGTAAATCTTCCACAAAGAGAACCCATCAATGTAATAACAAGCTTTTCCTGGTTCTTTTAATAAGCTGTGGATGTAGCTCTGGCTTTGTTATTCCTTGCTTTTGTTGCATGACCGGTTCATCCACTTCTGGGTTATAAACACCCTTAATGATATATATGCAACCAACATGGTAACACTGAAAGAGTGCAACAGGAAAATCTAATCATCAGTGATACTTCCTGTGTGACTTGAGGCAAGTCATTCGACTACCTTAGGCCTCAGTTTCCTCAATTATAAAATAGACTAGACAGCCTCTGAAGCTCCTTCTTGCTCTGGCTTCTATGATCTTTTGCATAGACAAGTCTTTGCCCAGAGTCCATCTCATTCAGAATGAACTCTAAGCATATGTTCTAAACTTCACTTTCAATCAGGAATCAAGAAATTCATTCCTACTAGAGATAAAATTATGGGTCCAACAGACCCTGTTGCTTCAATAATAAGGGGGGCAGAATGAGAAGGGGGAGCTGAGGAGGAATAAAAATTGCTCCCAGTCCTATAAGCACTTCATATCCCCTAAAATAACTTCTGCTAACTGTAACAAGAGGATCTCTGGGACCCCAAATATCATAAAAGACATAAGCAACACTGGATTTTTAACAGTTTTGTGATTTCCCCAGAGCCAAAGACTCAGACACATATTCAAAGAACATTAAACTGAAATCTGCCACATCTTGGTGCTTTCTGCTGCCTCAAACTGGTCTCACACTCTGCACTGATCCTCTTATGTGCCCTAGGGGCCTGGAAACAACCCATTCCCCCAACTGTGGCATACCTAACACACAGTAAGCACGATGTAAATGTTAGCTATTGTTAGCATTTTTTTAATTTTCCTCCAGTAAAGGAAGAGAAAGAAAGAAAAATGCTTGATAAATTTAAAAAAAGATTTAATCTTATGAGTCAATTAATAATGAAGCCATCAAAAGACTCAAAGACTCTCAGAGTTGAAGGCAACAAGAGAACATAAAGTCATTTGATATCAGAGCTAAGATTTGAACTCAAATTCCCTAACTCCAGTAAAGGTCTCTTTTCCATCATTCTCTCTCTGCAACATCCCCAAAGAGTATCCATCTAGCTTTTAGGGTTAAAGCCCTCTAATATCTAGGATATACTGTAACCTATTCAACATGTAAAGGACTGTTTGCCATCTGGGGATGGGGGTGGAGGGAGGGAGGGGAAAAATCGGAACAGAAGTGGTACAAGGGATAATGCTGTAAAAAATTACCCTGGCATGGGTTCTGTCAATAAAAAGTTATTAAAAAAAAAAAAAAAAAGCCCTCTAATGATAAGGACCTCACTTCTTCCTAAGACAGTTCATTCCAAGTTTGAGCAGCTCTCATTAAATTTTTCCTTACATTGAGCTGAAAAGCATCCATGCATTTCTACCCATTTCTTATAAGTTCTGTTTTCTAGGATTAAAGTAAACAAATCTCATCCTTCTTCCATCCAAAACTATGAAATGGTTTAAAAACATTTTCCCTAATCCTCTTTTCCGGGATAAACATCTTTCTTAATCCTATGGCATGGTATTTGACCTCTTTTATAAATGTTCTTCCTCACTTGTAACTCCTAGAACTGACCAAGTGTGATAACAAGCCCTGACCTGCTCCCCAAAACTGGTGTGACCTAGAGTCTGACCAAGAAGGAACAGAGCAAGATGTTAACTGCTTCTGGACCTTAGACAACTATTTATACAGCCTAAAGGCTTGGAAGTTCTGGCTATTAAGTTGCATTAATTAAGCTTGCAGAACATGAAAACCCACAAATCTTCATCACAGGAGCTGCTCCCTAGACACCTATTTCCCAAACTTATATTAAGTAGTTGATTTTTTTAACCCAAGTGTTAGACTTTATATTTGTTCCCATCACATTTCATCAAATAAGAGGAACTATCAAATCATATATAATAAAATTTGGCCCCTTCTTTTGGCCAAGATATCACAATTTTCTATTCAATATATTGCTTATATCCCTGTGTCACTTACAGATTTTATACTATTATGATTTCCTCAAAAACACTGATAGAAGCAAAGTTAGACTTGGGTCCCAAATGCTCTTCTGCTGGATTGACATTGATCCATTAATCACAAATCACTAGTTATTTTTAACAAGTTCTCAGTCTACCTAATGATATAAACATCTATCCACAACTCTGCATTTTGGCTGATGAGGATATCATGAGAACTTTCATCAAATGCCTTGTTAAATTCAAATTTAGCATGTTTATAATATGACCTCATACCTGGACAATTGTCTTGGAATTTCATTAAGATGCTTAAAGGGGTGCTGAGAAGTCACTGCTCAGTTCATCCTTCCTCCCAGGCTAGGAGCGGGATTGTTTGTATCTTGGTTCCATTCCTCAGAATTCCACCTGTTGGCTTTACCTTCTGCTCACGTTTTTATCTTCAACCTCAGCAGGTGCCTCCTGTAAACAGATGAAGCAGAAAAAAAATCAAGGAGAAACCTTGGTTTGATCATATGCATCACCTTTTATAGAAAAAACCAAAGATCAACATGGGGAAGTGACTTACTGTAAATCACATAGGATTCAATGGCAGAATGGGATTGGAACCCAGGTTCCCTGACTCTCAGTATAGAGGCTGGTTTGTCAAATACTTAGGCTTCCAGGAGAGAGAAAAGAACCCCTTTATAAATCAGGGGAACTCCCAGGGAAGGAAAGGCTGGGAGACAGTCATGTGTTAGTAAAACAGGCTTCTTGCCTGCTGCTTGGTGTGTGTTGTGGGGGGAGTTTTTTTCCAGAGGGACTGATAAACATCTTTGTCCCTCACACAGGCTGCAGATACTTTTGCATTGTTCCAACAAAAACCAGCAGGACAAGGAAAGGCCTGTTAAATCATGAGATTAAACAAATCGAGTAGCAGAATAGCTAGGGTCCAATTTCCATCACCAAGGCCAGCTAACAAGTTATCTAAGGCAACTGCCAAAGAGGCTTAGAGGCAGAGTTGGGGGAGTCTCTAGTGCCTGAGACAGAATGAAATAGAAAAATCTTCTTCTACTCACTGCCAGGTCGGGATCAGCTGGTTACATAACCCAGGCTTCAGTGACAAAGCTATTTGCAAAGCAGTACCAGGAAGGGACTACACTCAGGCCCTTAAAAATTATGTGGCTCCCTTCTCTATCACATCCAAGATTCACCAAAAATCAACTGAGCTACAAAATCTCTAAGACATGAAATGTCAGCCTTCCACAGTATTTTAGAACATAGACTAACTCAAAGGACAGCCAGAGAACACAGGCTGTCAGAGCACAAGTGGAATCACAGAGAACATCTAGTTCAACCTCCTTGTTGTACTGGAAAAGAAACTGAGGTCCAGAGGAAAGAAGTGACGTTCTTGGAATCACAGAGCAATTTGACAGCAGACTCAAGACTCAAAATCCTGCCCAGAGCAGGATTAATACTCTCTATACTAAAACTGAGGCTTCTTTCTCCTCCAGTATGATAGCAAGCCCTGACCTGCTCCCCCTCAAACTGGTGTGAAAATTCAGAAATATCTAAAGGCCTCCAATTCCCCAAACTACAACTTGGGGAAGGGGATGGGAAAGAGAAAAGGCAATCAAACAACATCTAAATGACTTTGGAAAGTGTAAAGGTGGGGCATCTAATGGTCCTGGAGTCAGTAAAACTCACCTTCCTGAGTTCAAATCTGATCTCAGACACTAGCTGTGTGATCCTGCACAAGTCATTTCACCCTGTTTGCCTCAGTTTCCTCAACTGTAAAATGAATTGGAGAAGAAAATAAAAAAATACTTCAGTGTCTTTGCCCAGAAACCAATAAATGTGATCACAAAGTGTCGGACGACTGAAAAACAACTAAACAACAACAAGCAGGAATTCTAATAGCTTTCATCTTATTTGTGCACACTGATTTATGAGTTAGTATTGGTTTATTTTTTTCAGATTCTTCTAGACTGGGAATGGGGGAGGGCAGAGACACCTAGAGAATAATGGAATTCATGACAGACAATAGCCCTGTTGCTCCAGCTCTCCCAGTCCACTGGATGTGACTCAGAACTCCCAGCTGCCCTGGAAATGACAGGCAATGTATCTGAAGCCTCAGCATCTGGGGTCAGCAAAGCAAAGGACTCCCACAAGGACAAGCAAATACATTTTGGCCCTCCCCTTTCCCCATGAACTGCTCTCACATGAGTTTAAAAAAATATCACTGGAACCAACCTTGCATGATAACAGGTAGGTCCACTGCCAATCCTAGGTGGGGGGCCACAGTGGCTGGAAATTTCCACCTTGCAGTATCTCTGACCTCTGTTCCCTTTCTTCTATTCCCCCGTCTTTCCCCTAAATCAAAGTCCAATCACCTGGACTACTGCAACTGGTCTCACAGACTCCAGGCTTTCACCCCCTACCTTTTCCCAAACTATCCTGCCCAAGTGTCAGATAAATCTTACTGAACTAGAGCTTCCATCGCATTGTTCCCCTACTAAAACATCTTTAATGACTCCCTGGCTTACTGAATCAAGTCCAAACTCCTTCCCATGGTGTCCGTGCCTTCTGTCCTATCTTTCCAGCCTTGTTTCATGATATTCCCTAGCACTAGCCTCCATAAATGTCTTTGTGATTTGATTCACAGAAGCCCCTCCACCTGGAATGCATTCTATTCCTAATTGTACCCATTCTTCACCAGCTCAAATATCACCTCCGCTGCAGGAAGCTTTGCTCGACTCTTACAGTCAGAGCCAGTCTTCCAGTTTCACAAAGAATTTTGTAATTCAGAGGCATTTATTCTGCTCTGTTTACCACTGGAATTACTTAAGTTCATGGAATTTCCCCTTCAAGGTGTAAAGACCATGAGAGCAGGGATCATCTCACTCATTTTTTATTCTCCCTAGTGCAGCAGCAAGGTACACTGGAAAAGATATTGGTTCTGAAGTCAGAGAGGGTCAGATCTTTCCTCTGACACTTATTACTTATATGCTTTGGGCAAAACACTGAATCTCTCTGGGTCTCAGTTTCCTCATCTGTAAAATGAGAGATTTTAGCCTTTGCACCTCTTTCAGGTTCCAGGACATAACACGGATGCCCTTATATACTTTAAGACATGGCTGCTGAATTTAATGGAACACCACAAAACACTCTGGCTCTCTTCTACAGTTGTACTGTGATGAGCACTGGAAATAAAGAATGAAACTGAAACTTTTCCTGCTCTCAAAGTTTTTACATCCTATCAGGGCAGACAACACGTAAATAACTCTATATACAAAATAGTTGAGGGAGAAAGTGGTGGGGATATCAGGGAAGAACTAGAATAGAAGACTGACTGATAATACAGTGGACAGAGTACTGAACTCTATTGTGGATTCTATTGTGTCAGAGAGGAGGACCTGAGTTCAAATGCAGCCTCAGACAATTAACAAGCATTGTGACTCTTGGTAAATTATATAGAACTTTGCTCAGTATCAGTCTCCCCATTTATAAAACAGTAAGCATAATAGCACCTTCCTCAAAGGACTGTTGTGAGGATCAATTGAGATAACCTATAGTAAATGCTTTCTAAAATTTAAAGTACTATATAAATGCTAGCAATTATAGTAATTATTTTTAGAAGGTGGTACCTGAGTTGAATCATGGCAGGTAGATTTCATTCTCAACAAAACCAAAGAATGGCTAAACAAATTATGGCCCATGAATGTAAATGGAACATTACTAGGCTTTAAGAAATGATGTGTGTGATGAATACAGAGAAATACGGGATCTATATCAACTGCTGTGGACAGAAGGCAGTAAAGCCAAGAAAACAATAAACATGGTAACTATAATGTAAGTGGGAAGAACAATGACACACCAATAAATCAAAAGTAAATGTAACAAAATTATAAAGATCAAGCAAAATGCCAACGAAGAAATGAGAAGATGCCTTCCAACCTACCCTTTCTTGGAAACAGAAAGTCCACAGATGTGACATGTTTTCAAATTATTTTACTTTATTTATTAATGTATTGATTTTTTAAAATTGTGCTAATTCTTTCTCTCTAAAATATACTATTTTTTTTATATGGGATGGCTTCCTGGGAAGTACAGGGAGAAGAATATTTGAGATAATGATGATTATGTAAGAAATAAAAAGATATCAACAAAAACTTCGTTTAAAAAAATAAGGCACCAGGTAAGGAACCGTGGTATTCCCTAACACTGAATGTTTAGGTAATAAAGTAAGGCTAAGACACAGAGTTCATAATCTTAACTTGACACCTCCAAAAGCCTTCTAAGTGGAAGCAGAGAAGGGAGTTGAAAAAAGATCTGGAGAGCCCAGCATTTAAAGTGCTTTCTCTCTAGCCACCTGGAAAATTTTCACCCAAAGGATCTCTATCTCCTAAGCCTGCCTGTCACTGAACTCTCTCCTCTTCTCTTGTTCTCTATCTTCCCAATCTTTCCTATTTTTAAAAATGTATTTTAAAAATGATATATTTTGTTTTTTTAAAAAACACCAAATTTTCTTTAATAATCTCCTCCTCCATCCCCTTGTTACAGAGTCATCCCATAACAAAGAGTATTTTTAATACAAAGTAGGGGAGGGGAATCTGCATGATTGATCATAACATCAAAAGAATCTCAAAATAAATTCAATACACCCTCCACCTCTACAAAAAGGTAGGGGCACATATTATCATCTCATCTTTTGAGCCAGGCTTGTTCTTCATCATTTCTTTCAAGCCTTTTCTAATATTCTCTCCACTCAATCTTAAAATAAGTTACCAGGGCTATAAATACAAATGGAAAATAACACCTGCCCACAAGAAGCTTATGTTCCACTGGGGGAGGAAGGGGGGGAGGGGGGTGATACAACATGCAAACAAGTAAATACAAAGAAAGTATAAATAAAATAATAAGTTAATTTCAAGAGAGTTTTAATAATGGGGAGGAATGGGATCCAAAGAAGTCTTGTGTAAGAGATAGCACACTATTTACTGTAAGATTTAGCATCTTTTAAATGCTTCCCTATATAATTCCTTTCATGTGCATCTTGCTGAACTAATTTAATGGGGAAGGGGGTTAAAAAAAACCCATTGGAATGGGAATAGGGATATTGGGGTTCTTTTCCTAACTCTCCCCTTGGGTAACCTTGGGTAGCAACCTTGGGTAAATCACTTCTTAAATCACATCTCTCTGGGCCTCAATTTCCCCATTTGGAAAATGGAGGAGTTTGGATTTAGACAAACTCTAAGGTCCAATTCATTTTAACATGCTCTGTTCTACAGATTTCTGTAAAAGTAGGCAGCTTTCCCCAGTCTTGTATTAATTCCCCTCCCAACGGCTGCAGAGTGATTGAGCAAAGAAAAACTGAACTCAGTGGGAAATGGGGGGAGGTCCTGGCTCAGGACAGCTGTTCAGTGAGTATAGCCCTACAGGGGCACAGGAGATCATGCCCTATAGTTCTAGGGAAATTACATAAACATCCTTCAAAGAAACAGAAGCCAAGTCCAAGAGTCTGTTTCCCTTCTTCCCCACCCTCTCCCTCCTTCCTTCTCCCTCCCCCCACTATCAGGTCCCATTAATAGTTCCTCCTCCCCACTCCCCTATTGTTTCCAGTATCCTCAGAAAGCTTGGAAAATACATGATTTCCTTCAGCACTGGACTCCTTCTCAGTCTTTCCTCCTTCCTTATCTGGCTGGCAGCCACTTAGGCTCCTCCTTTCCCTAACACAATGAAGAGCAGCACCCCAGTCTCCAGACACCCGCCCCATCCTTGTCAGTCCTTGTTAAGGTATTATAGTGGACCACTCCTCAAAATTAGAGAAGAGTCAAGTCCTACCAAATGCAGTCTCATGCTTATATCTACACGAGCCCACTTCACACAACCTTGCAATCTCTCTCTCTCCCTCTCTCTCAGTCTCTCAGTCTCTCTCTTCCCCCCCCCCTTTCAGTCTCTCTCTCTGTCTCTCTCTCTCTCTCTCTCTCTCTTTCTCTCTCTCTCTCTCTCTCTCCCCTCCTCTCTCTCTTTCAGTCTCTCTCTCTCTCTCTCTCCCTCTCTCTTTCAGTCTCTCTCTCTCTCTCCTTTCTCTCTCTCTCTCTCTCTCTCTCTTCAGTCTCTCTCTCTCTGTCTCTCTCCCTCTCTCTTTCAGTCTCTCTCTCTCTGTCTCTCTCCCTCTCTCTTCAGTCTCTCTCTCTCTCTCCTTCTCTCTGTCTCTCTCTCCCTCTCTCTTTCAGTTTCTCTCTCTCTCTCTCCCCCCCCTCTCTCTCTCTCCTTTCTCTCTCTCTCTTTCAGTCTCTCTCTCTGTCTGTCTGTCTCTCTCTTTCTCTCTCTCTCTCTCTCCCTCTCTCTCTCTCTTTCAGTCTCTCTCTCTCTGTGTCTCTCTTCCTCTCTCTTTCAGTCTCTCTGTCTCTCTCCCTCTCTCTTTCAGTCTCTCTCTCTTCTCTCTTTGTCTCTCTCCCCCCTCTTTCAGTCTCTCTCTCTCTGTCTCTCTCTCTCTCTCTCTCTCTCTTTCTCTCTCTCTCTCTCTCTCCCCTCCTCTCTCTCTTTCAGTCTCTCTCTCTCTCTGTCTCTCTCCCTCTCTCTTTCAGTCTCTCTCTCTCTCTCCTTTCTCTCTCTCTCTTTCTCTGTCCCTTTCAGTCTCTCTCTCTCTGTCTCTCTCCCTCTCTCTCTTTCAGTCTCTCTCTCTCTGTCTCTCTCCTTCTCTCTTTCAGTCTCTCTCTCTCTCCTTCTCTCTGTCTCTCTCTCCCTCTCTCTTTCAGTTTCTCTCTCTCTCTCTCCCTCTCTCTCTCTCTCTCTCCTTTCTCTCTCTCTCTTTCAGTCTCTCTCTCTGTCTGTCTGTCTCTCTCTTTCTCTCTCTCTCTCTCTCCCTCTCTCTCTCTCTTTCAGTCTCTCTCTCTCTGTGTCTCTCTTCCTCTCTCTTTCAGTCTCTCTGTCTCTCTCCCTCTCTTTCAGTCTCTCTCTCCTTCTCTCTTTGTCTCTCTCCCTCTCTGTCTCTCTCCCTCTCTCTTTCAGTCTCTCTCCTTCTCTCTGTCTCTCTCTCCCTCTCTCTTTCAGTTTCTCTCTCTCTCTCCCCTTTCTCTCTCTCTCTCTCCTTTCTCTCTCTCTCTTTCAGTCTCTCTCTCTGTCTGTCTGTCTCTCTCTTTCTCTCTCTCTCTCTCCCTCTCTCTCTCTGTGTCTCTCTTCCTCTCTCTCTTTCAGTCTCTCCCTCTCTCTTTCAGTTTCTCTCTCTCTCTCCCCTTTCTCTCTCTCTCTCCTTTCTCTCTCTCTCTTTCAGTCTCTCTGTCTGTCTGTCTCTCTCTTTTCTCTCTCTCTCTCTCCCTCTCTCTCTCTCTCTTTCAGTCTCTCTCTCTCTCTCTGTGTCTCTCTTCCTCTCTCTCTTTCAGTCTCTCTGTCTCCCTCTCTCTTTCAGTCTCTCTCTCTCTCTCCCTCTCTCTTTCAGTCTCTCTCTCCCTCTCTCTTTCAGTCTCTCTCTCTCCCTCTCTCTTTCAGTCTCTCTCTCTCTCTGCTTTCTCTGTCTCCCTGTCTGCCTATCTGTCTCTTTATCTCTGTCTCTCTCTTGTGCAAATCATTCTCCTTCAGTCTTTCTTTCATCTTTCAAAAATTATACTAGATGATTTTCTTTCAAAGCTAACATTCTAGAAAGCTATTTTCTATTTTCCTCTGCTCACTAACAACTTTCTCTGTTCCAAACTGGCACACCTGTCTCCTTTCTCACCTGCCTCTCAAATTATGTTTACCGTCGACTCTATATTGTTGCTCCAAAGCATTCTCTCAGTGTAGAATACCTACTTCATTCATTAACCTTCTTCCAATATACTGCAACATATCTAACATATATAGGACTGCTTGCCATCTAGGGGAGGGGAGGGGGTGGAGGGAGGGAGGGGAAAAATCAGAACAGAAACGAGTGCAAGGGATAATGTTATAAAAAATTACCCTGGCATGGATTCTGCCGATATAAAGTTATTATTAAACAAAATAAAAATTAAAAAAAAAAAACCTTCTTCCAAATCACAGGAATGGGAAATGGGCCTGTGATGTTAACCACAGTGCCTGCCCAGAGTAATCTAGTGCATATGTATCAAAGCCTTGATCCCAGACCTTTATGGCTCCCAGGCCTGCACATCCAAGCTCAGCCGAAGCCATCCCACCTCCAGGAAGCCTTCTCTAAGCCCAGTGCTCATTCATTCCCTTCTCTGAGCTGCTTCAATGGCATTTAGAGTCTGTACTCTAAGTTTCAGAACTTTCACAGCATATACTATCCTATTTTATCACTTTAGACTTATCTCCACCATACTAACAGAACATCACATTTCATGTCTTATCATTGCTCTGGGTATTTGAGAATGCTTAGTACAGTACTAGGTATCTAGGAAACAGTCAAACTCTTTCCCCCCTATTTTCCAAAATGTTTTTTTCTCAATTACATGTGAAAACAATTTTTAACATCTGTTTTTCAAAACTATTGAGCTCCAGATTCTCACCCTCCCTCCCTTCCTTGGCCCCCTCAACAACCAATTTGATATAGGTTACATTCAAAGCCCTCAAATTCTTAATGAATTTTGTACATAACACAGGAAGTCTTACAGTCTCAGTGCACAGAACATTAGAGAATATTATTAGAGCATAGAACATTATGAACCTTAGAAATAACCTATTCCAGCTCCCCTTATGTTAGAGAAAATTGAGACACAAAGAAGATAATCTTAGAACTAGAAAAATCTTTAGTGGGGGCAGGGCTGGCCCTGAAGTCAGGTCCTGTGTTCAAATCCTGCCTCAGACAATACTTCCTAGGTATATGACTCTGGGCAAGGCACTTAACCCCAATTACCTCTGGGGAAGAGGGGGAAGGGAAAGGTCTTCAGAGATTTATCTAATTTAGTCCCTTCATTTTAAAATGAAAAATCTAAAGTAAGAGGATTTAAGTGACTGGTCAAAGGTCACATAGCCATTATTTACCAGCAAGGTTGGCGCTGGATCCCAGGAGATTCCAAGTCCCATGACTTCCAGCCAAGGGCTTATTTCTTCTTCCTTCATGATTCATTTCTGTGAAGCTGGCAAAAGCTATGACTGTATCTGGGCAGATATTACTTAAAGGATAGTATATCAGCTACTCCTCCTCTAGGAGTAACTACTCTTAGAAAAAGGCTAGAATTTGTTCTTTCCCCCTATCCTTACTTACCCCACTCAACCATCCCAGAAACCAGCTCAGGGTGGACTCTTCCTTTACCCACCAAATCAAATCAAACCTAGTAAAGTTTTATTTAGTACTTACTATGTGCCCAGGGGACTGTGGAGAAGACTAATAATCCTGTAAACAAGGTCTCTGCCCTCTGGACTAGGATTGGGTTAAAAAGTTACAATTGTGTAAAGAAACCACAGGATCATACAGGGCTTAGTCCTGTGTCTGGAACACAGTAGGTACTGAATCAAGGTTTATTGCCTTAATCATTTATTCAAGATAGAAAGACAAGGAAAAGTTCAAGACAACAATGGATGCCATCAGATGGCCATAACTGATGATCCAATAGAAGACAGTCTGTTAGTCTATGTTGAAAAAATTGGTAACCCTGAACAATATACTAACCAATCATGGTTCCAGAGGACCAGTGATGAGGAATGTGAAAGGGTGACAAATTCAAGGTTCAGAAGAAGGTACACATTTTTGGACACTGCCAATATGAATTTTTTTTCTTTTTTGTGTATAATAGGAGCAATTGGTAAGAAAACAAATGCTTATTGATTGAAAAGAATGTAAATAAAAATGTAAAGGAGATAGCCTAGGTGCCACTCATATGTCACAGAAAAAGAAAAATCAAATTAGCTGGAGAAGTCAAGAAATAATGCAAAGACAGAGTGGAAACTCAAGGGGATGGATTTCAGTCTGCAGGCTTGTATGGCAGACTGTTCTCAGAAGCCTGGCACCTCACAGTTCTGTGACAAACAAGCAACAAGGCTAAGAGTGCCTTTAGAGATCACCAAGTCTAAGACAAACCCTCATTTTAAAAGGAAAAAAAATAACCTGTTTGGAGGGAGCAGATGCCGAGCGCTGGGACCTGAAAATCTGGCAGGAGGGGAACTGGGAAATGGCCAGCTGTGGGCCTCATGGAATGCTGCTTCAGGTGGCTGCTGGCTTGATTTTCTGGGTGTACACAAGCTAAGGCCCCTCGGGCCCAATGGCACAAGGTCCAAGAAGAAGCAGGTTAAGCAGGTGAAGAGCTGGTACTGCTGGGTCAAAAATGCCACACCTGAAACCCACATGGGCCTGGAGGAAAAAACACGGCTAAGTCACCAAGCAGGCTCTCTTGCTTTTCATTTGGGCTCCTCCCAAAGCGAGATACACCCGGGGCAGGGCCACACCACCTGATCTGGAAGTGGCAAGCGGCAAGTTCTGAATGGGTCCCATGACTGAGCAAGCCCACGTTCCCACAGACAAGAAGGGGGTGCCATGCTTCTCATTAAAAGCCACATGTCCAGGACCCAAGAAAAGGATTTAAGGCCCAAGATAAAAGGAGCAAAGAAGGGGGAATTGTAAATGGGGAGGGTCTCTTTTAGAGGGGGCTTTCAGTGCCATAGAAAGAACATTAGCATGTATTGGTCTACCTGCTATCTAGGGGAGGGAGTGAGGGGAAGGAGAGAAAAATCTGGAACAGAAGGTTTTGTAAGGGTCAATATTGAAAAATTATCCATACATGTTTTGTAAATAAAAGATTTCATTAAAAACAAAACATTAGACCAGGAGTCTGGAGACCTGAGTCCTAATCCTGGCTCCCTTAAACCAGAAGTGGGACAAGTCATTTCCCTCCGCCTGACTTCAATCTCCTCCACTAGAAAATTAAGGGATGATCTCAAAGGTGCAGACATCAGTTTCTGGTGTCTGTTCGGAGTGCTACCAAATTGAATATCATTTCACAAAGATCTCCCAACCAAGAGATTCTTCTCCATTCTTTTTCTCTTCTAAGAAAACTGGCCTCAGGGACAAGACGCTTGAAATCTAGTGCAGATTCGCTCATGTATTTGCTATGTAATTTCCAGCAAATCATTAAATATTTCTGGGCCTCTCTACCAAAAGGAACTAGACCTCCTGATTTAACATTACTGTGCATGCTATTCCCTTCTTTAAAAACCTTTAACACAGCCCTATTGCCAACAGAATAAAATTTTCTATCCTGGCACTCAATGCTCTCCATAGTCAAGTTTCAATTTATTTCCATCTACTATTAAGTGTTTACCAAGCCTCTCTTTCATCTAAACTAATCCAGTCCGTGTTTTCCCAAAAAGCTACATTCATCCCCATCTGTAAAATGTCCTTTTTCATTTATCCTTTCCATGTTCCCAAGACCCAGATTAGATCTTATTTCAATATAACAAATATTTTATTAAATGTCTATTATATGCTATGTACTATACTGGACAATGAGGACATAAAGATGAAAAACTCCTATCTTGAAAGAAGCTTATAATATTACAAATATGAACAAGAGAAATACTCAGCTTTAATATATAAAAGAAGAGCAGAGATTCAAACACAGTACTATGATATGTTTAAGTGAGTCATTACTTATAGTTGGGGATTATCAGCGGAGTCATCATGGAAGAAATAGCACTAGTGATGAATTTTAAAAGATGGAAAGGATTTCAATAGATACAGATATAAAGAAGGGCAGCTAGATGGCACAGCAGAATAGGGAAGACTTATCTTCCCAAGTTCAAAGTTGACCTCTAACTTGTCCTTGGGCCTGTCACTTAACCCAGTTTGCCTCAGTTTCCTCCTCTGTAAAATGAGCTGGAGAAAGAAATAGCAAACTCTCCAGTATTTTTGCCAAGAAAACCCCAAATGTGGTCACAAAGGGTTGGACACAATGCCTGAAAAATATGAAGAAAGTCCACACATAAACAATGAAATATAGACAGGGCAACTATAATGGACATGGCTCTTTTCAACAATGTAATGATTCAAGCAGTCCCAATAAGACTTGAGATGGAAGGTGCCATCCATATCCAGAGAGAGAACTATGGAGACTGAATGTGGATCAAAGCATGGTATTTATTTATTTTTCCCTTGTTTGCTTGTTTGTTTAGTTTTTTCTTTCTCTTGGTTTTTTTCCCTTTTGGTCTAGTTTTTCTTGCACAGCACGACAAATATGGAAGTATATTTGGAAGAGCTGCATATGTTTAATCTATGTTGGACTGTTTGCTGTCTTGGGAAGGGAAGAGTTGAGGGAGGGAAGGAGAAAAATTTGGGAACACAAAGTTCTGCAAAGGGGAATGCTGAAAACTACCTTTGTATGTATTTGGGGAAAAAAATACTATTTAAAAAAAGATTATAGATAGGAAAGAGCTTCATGAGAATCAAGCATAGGAGACAGTCCCATTTTGGCTGGAATGTAGAATATACAAACAGAAGTCAAAGGTAATAGGGTTCCTTAAAGAGGCTGAAGTCAAGTGAAGAGGCCCTCACATGGAAGAATAAGGATCTGATTCTATGAGCAACAACACTTATTAAAATCTCTGAGTAGGAGAATGGATACAGGTTGTGAAGATCACAGATTTAAAAGTTTAAGCAAGCTTTAGAAGTTGGTCAAAACAAACCTCATTTTACAAGTTAGGAGATTGAGGCCCATAAAGGTAAAGTGAAAAAATAAAAATTAAAAAAAAAAATTCAAGCAAAAAAAAAAATTGTGTGTGTGTGTGTGTGTGTACATTTTGACCAACTCAGAGCTAAATAGAGCCTGGGAACAAAGAAGACGGAAAGGACCTTAGTGTCTAGTCCAATTCTTTTTCATTTTACAGATGAATAGACAGCCCCAGAAAGAGGAAGTGAGCTGCCTAAGGTCACACAATGAATTAATGGCACAATTAAGACTAAAAGCCATGTCTCCTAACTCTCAAGCCAACACTTCTTCCATAACGCCTTCTATTTCCCAATTCAATTCCTAGGGAGCGCACAAAGGAATTTAACAAATAACTTTCAGATCATCTGCCAGGAAGGAGAAACCTAAGGGGGGAAAAACAGGGCCTACAGGTCAACGAATGAACATTACATTGTCAGATGAGGGGCACAGCGGTGATATAGTAGAGAGATTCAGAATCTGAAAACTTGGATTCAGACAGCTCTAATAGCATGAACCCTGGGACAGTCTCTCTTTAACCTCTCTTGTTTCAATTTCCTCATCTATAAAATGGGAAGAATACAATTTACACAACTTATCCCAAAATACTTGAAGAAATTACATGTAAACTAAAACTCATCTAAATGTGAACTGTTGTTGTAAGCACATTACAAGGCTTTCAGCAAATAAAGGTTTTTCCAACCCACATGTTTGTAAAAATGTTCTACCCAATTTGACTGCAAGTGGTGTCAAACTGAAAAGGGGGAGGAGGCCAATAATGACTTAGAAAACCATGAATTAACATTATTTATGTTGTATTTTTATTTTGTCAAACATTTCCCAATTCTATTTCTTCTGGTTCCAGCAGCATTCTAGAATTTTGCAGGGTCCAAATTTGACGCCTCTACCCCAAATGTTCTTGACCACAGGCGGCACTGGATCAATTATCTCAAGGATTAGAACCCTACAAAGCCTGTGCTAAAATCCAACCAATGCAAAAAAGAAGGGTTTAACCAACTATACTACAAAGAGAGAGGAAGAGAAACCCATATTTCCCTGTTCATGCAATGCTGGAATGAGGAGCCTATCAAGGTCATAGATTTAGAATTTTAAGGGATCTGAGAAGACTCAGATATCCCTGAATGTCCTTTTCCATCCTTATGAACTGAAACTTAGAACTAGGAGCAACCTTCAGGATCATCTAATCCAAACCCCTCATTTTACAGATGAAGAAATTGAGATTCGGGAAAATTACATGACTGAGGTCATGCAAGTAGGATTGAGAGAATCAGTTTGAATACAGGTTTTCTGTTTAAGTGTGTCAAGTCTTCCTGATTCCAAAGAAGCTTAGTACTAGGTCTCAAGGTCAGGAAGACCTGAATTCCAATTCAGTCTTAGATATTCACTAATCAATTAACCTCTTTGTGCCTTATGGCAAATCATTCAAATCATTCCAATACCTATGCCAAGAAAATTCCACATGGAATCATCAAAATTCAGCTAAGAGTAAGCGACTAATTTCTGATTCCAAGCCCAGACCTCCTTCCATCGTACCTCATCCTCAGACCAAAGTTTATAACTTGAACTGCTACTACATGTAGACAATAAGCTGTACCCCATCGGTAAACAGGAAAGAGACATCTGATTGGATGGCATTTGGGAAAGTTTGATTGTAAGATCCTTGATGTCTCAAACGAGAAAAGAGGAAAGGATTAAGCATTTATGTGATACCTGTTACATGCCATACACTACACTAAGCACTTTTACAAATATTTTTTCATTCGATAGTCACAACAAAGTAAGTGATGTTATATTTCCCATTTTATAGATGAGGAAACTGAGGCAAACGAAGATTTAAGTCACTTGCTCAGGGTCAAAGAGCTAATGGGTATCTAAGGGCAATTTTGAACTTGGGTCTTCCTGAGTCCAGACCCAGCACTCTATTGCAATATTATCTATCTTTTTTACACTATTATTATCTTGGTCTCATTTTGTTTATCTGTAAAGTGAAGAAAAGTTCTAAGTTTTATTTCATTTTTTAAAAAAAGTATAAAGGAGGAGTCTAATGCAGGAGACAGAGGAGACTAGGGAACCAGAACTTATTAAGCATTTGCTATGTGCCAAGCACCATGCTAAGTGCTTGACAAATATTACCTCATTTGATCTTATTACCCTTGAGATGCTGCCTCTTGAAAGCCACACCTGACATGCTAGACATCTCACAGTTATTCTTGCTTTGCTTTTTCTTTTATCTATGGCATCTAGGAACATACCAAAAGGTACTCTGACCACAGACTGAGCAATGGGCAAGGAATTATTCTGCTTTGCTGGAACGTAATAATAATAACAATAGCCAGCATTTGCATAGCACTTCCAGGTCCTGAAAGTATTCTACATGCAGTAACTCATTAGTTTTTATTATTACTTTCATTTTATCAATGAGGAACCTGAAGCAGAGAGCAGTCATTGTCTCAAGTCCAGAGTTCTGTCCATAGGGTCACCTAGAATCTGTGTAGCCTACAAGATTTCCAACAATTCAATCCAATATTCAATTAGTAAGCACTTCCCTGAGCCAGGCACTTTGCTAAGAGCTGGAAATACAATCAGTAAAAAGCCAGTCCCTGTCCTCAGTGAGGTTACAGTCTGGAGAAGGAGACAACTCACAAAAGGAGGCAGAGGGGAGAGGGTGGGGATGAGGCACTAGAGGGGTCCTGGGAAATGAGCATCTGGCTCCAGCAGAAACCAGAAAGGGCAGCAGATGCCGAGTGGAGGGAGCTGAAGTCCAGTTTCTGCACTCTATAAAAGAAGGCATTGGGAGGAGTTTAGTACTCCACCCTCCAGCCCTCCAATCAGAGGGAGAGGAGGCAGAGAGAGCTGGTGTCAATCAAGGCTTAAATTAGCAGCCCAGTGGTGAGTTTAAAACTGGTGAGCTTATTCCTTCATCTTCAGTCCCCTTCATCTCCAACCTTTTAAATGCTAAGCAACCTTAAGAAGGAAAATTTTGCCTCAAAGAGCAGCCAGACTTCAACCCTTACACGGGTTTTCAATTGAGATGGAACACTCACATCCTAGGATCATTTCCAACCCATAACCATAGATACTCCAATGGGTAGAGCCCTGTGTGACCCTGGGCAAGTCTGCCTCAGTTTCCTCAACTATAAAATAAAGATAATAATAGCACCAATTTGTGTCAAGAGGATCAAGTGAGATAATTTTTGCACAACACTCAAGCCTGGCATACATTAGGTGTTTAATAAATGCTTGTTAAAAGTTTTCAAGCTAGAAAGACCAGCCTTAATTTAAGCCATTGTACAGACCATGCAACTGAAATTCAAATACAGAACCTTGTTCTGATTTACCCAGGTCGGGTACTATTATATAAACCAAGAGCTCACATTGGCGTTGACAAGGTTTCTTAAGCAGCCCCCTTCAGAGGACAGGGGCCTTTGAGGTTGCTGGAATCTGTCTCTGAGCTACAAGTGGCTGATCTATTTTCTTGACTAAGCAGAGTTTCTATACTTTAACTGTCTCTTTTATCAGCAGCAAAATGGGTGTAACAATTACAAACCAAGAGTCAGGTAATATCCCTCTCTTCCAGCTCACTGCTAATCTGAAGATAGGAAGATAGGTGTCCTCAGAAAAAGATGACCTGGAGAACCCTTGTTTACAAAATCATTAGCTATCCAAGGATCTTGATCACAGAAGATGCAGCTTGGCTTACTCTTACTACATCCTAACATTTCTGCAAATGTTTGTTTTGTTAACTGCGCTGATAATCAATGTATTCAAATACTTCCCTTATCCTCTTTTCCAAAGATCCAATATACTGAACCTAACCAAAGCTCCTATAATGGAAGGGAATAGGAGGTAGGAAAGGACAACTGGCTATTTCTCCACACAGGAGACACCACAAGGAATTCTGGACAACACGACACTGTTTTCAAAGTGCAAAGACAAGTTCCGGTCACCCAAGCAAGTCATCTCAATTCTCAGAGTCTCAGTTTCCCACAGTATATAATCTTTCCACAGATGAAGATTACATATCTCTGCACTCCCTCCACTCCCCATCCCCATCTCCTCAGCCCTTAGTAGAGCTATCTTCATGAGTTACAGTGGACCAAAAGACATTTTGGTTGATGATGGTCAACTTGTCAGGGACGATCCTATGTAAATTTATTTCAGATGACAAAATCAGTCCTTCATCAGGCCTATACTGGGAGCCTCTCCAGCTTGGTAGAATTTCACTGGCTGAGCTTGAGAACTCAATGTCACCTCTGAGACAAAATAAAACAAGAAGATAAGGTTTGTGAGGAGGTTCCTCATGTGAAAATGGAAAGAATATGTATTTGACATAAGATACATGTAAGAACAAAAAGCAAAATGCCCTCTTCCCCCCAAAAAAGGAACAATTGTTACTAACACTTTCAAAGGGAACTGTTATTCTGGATCTAACTTAGATTCAGTCCAATTCTCACCTGGGAGTTACAAAGATTTTTAAATGGCACAGTCCCTTGTCATCAAGGATCTTACAATCCAATTACAGACAAAAGTATAATGCAAAGCAAGGCATAATAGTTAAAAGGAAAAATTCTGGAAAAGCACTGAAGGAAATCCTGAGGAGGGAGAAAATACTTTGAGATAGTAGAATCAAGGAAGAGTTCAAAAAGGAGTTGACATTTGAATTGAGCCTGCAGGGAAGAGACAGATTCTCAGAGTTAAGGAAGTACCTTCCAGGTATGGAGAATGGCCAGCATTATTACACAGAGGAGAAGATTGCATATCAAGTTCAAAGAGCAGCTAGTAGTCCAGTTCAGCTAAAATGATGAGTGTGTAATGGAGAGTAACATGAAATCAGGCTGGAAAGGAAGGCCGAAACCAGACAGTGGAAGACCTGAAGTATCAACCTAAGGCGTCTACATTTTATCCTAAGGGCAACAGGATGCCATTGAAAGTTCAAGTCAAAAAATGATTAGACCAGATCTATACATTAGAAAGATTTTTATCAATTGTATAAAAGATGGATTAGAGACAGTTAGTTAGAAAGTTATTACACTAGTTCAAGAAAGAGTTGATGAGGGCTTAACCAAAGGTGGCAAAAAAGGACAAATTCAAGAGATTTGGAGAAGGTAACACTTTCAAGGACTTGGCAACTGATTTGGACTGAGGGACAAGGAAGAGTCAAAGAAATACCAGCTTTTCCAGTTTCGATGGAAAATGGTGGTGCCATCAAAATAAATCTCAATGTTAGAAGTTAGGGCAGGATTAGGAGGAAATGATGAGGGGTTGAGTTTCCAACTTGCTGAGACTGATGTGCCAGGCAGAGCATCCAGGTGGTGATACCCAGAAAGCAGCTGGAGATGCAGAACTCAAGGCAAAAGGGAGATTAAGGCCATTGGATAATACCAATGTAGGAGTCATGTGCAGAGATGATAATTTAAATCCATGGGATCTGATGAGATCACTACAGGAGAAAATGTGGAGGGGTTGCAGGACAGAACCCTACGAGTACTCACACTTGGGAGACAAGAAGAGGGCTGCTCAATAAAGGAGTAATCAGACCCGTAGAAGAAGAAAAGCAGTGTCACAAAAGTCTGAGAAAGAGATAGACAGAAGGAGATGGTGAACGTGTCAAATGCTGTTAAGTTTAACATTCATCCTTGTGGGCAGAGACTAAGTTTGATTTCATCTCTTTACTCCCAGCAAGGAACATAAGGCTTTACACTTAGTGGGCGCTTAATATATGCTTATGGAATTGAACTAAATTCATTCCAAGTGGTCTCCTTAACCCCACGCCGAAGAGCAAATAGTCCGGCTCCTGGACCCCTAGTTAAGGGTCACTGAAGCCTAATAGGGTGTTCAATGAGGCCTGGATCTTTTTTCCTTTACCGACCTTCATTTCCAAAAAACAAAACAAAACCAAACAAAACCCAGCTCCTATACAAGGGGAATACATTTTCCAAGTGTTTTGAAGGGAGGAGGAGATTGGGGAGCAGAACGCACAGTCTTCCCAAGAGGAAAAGGCCATTGGGGGGAAAACCGGTTGGGCCGCATTGCCATAGGAGCCCATTCCCTTTCCACGAAGCTGGGACACACAAGACAAAAGTTTTCCCTGTTCTGGAGAGGAGGCTAAGGGGGGTTGGAGTGGGGGATGGAGAGGGGGTGAGGGGAGGGAGGCCGGGGGGGGTGGGGAGAAATTCCTCGCAAGTGACATTATCTGTGACCTCCAGCTGCTGCTGCCCCGGCCCTGCACCTCGCTCCCCCTCTCTCCCCCTTCCCCGGGGAGCTCCGTTCCTGGGGGGCCCCCTCCTCTTTGTCTCCAGCCCCACACCCCCTCCCCCTTTCACCGCCCGAGGCTCGGCGCTCCCTCTCGGGGCCCGGTATTTGGGCCCCTCCCGGTTGGGTCACACCGGAGCCCAGAGCTCCCGGCCGGCGGAGTCTGCTCGTGCTCCGGTTGCGCGGCCTGCATGGTTCTCCAGCCCAACGGAAGGAGGGAGGGATCCCCCGGCCCCCCGACCCGGGCCCCCCGGCTCTGGCTCGCGTCTTACCTGCTGCTCTTGCGAGCTCCGGGCGCCCCTGGGAGAGGACGCAGACAGCTGCAGCCGCTGCTTCCCCGTGCCCCTGAGCCGCGTCCTCAGGAGCTGGGGGCCGTGCACACACCAGCTGGAGCCGCCGCCACGACCGCCTAAGCCCTGGGCCGGGCCCCGCTGCAACCACCGGCCCCAGGCCCCCCGCCCCCGCCGCGGGTAACCCTTCCCCGACAGCGCAGCGCCAGCGCCGCCACCACTGCCTCCTCCAGCCCGCCCTCCTTCCTTCCTTCCTCTTTCCCGGTGCCCAGCCCCCGGTCCCTGAGCAGGGCACCCCAGGCTGGGCTGGGAAGTTTTCCCGGGAAGCGAAAGGCTGGGCTCGAATTGTGAGGGTCCCGGGCCGCTGGTCCCGGGGGGCTAGCTCCTCGGGGTTCTTCCACACAATAGGGCGCACGCGGAGCGCAGGGGAGACTCTCCCCGCCTTCCCTCAGAAAAGCTCCCTACCTAACTAAGAACGCGCCCTGGTTCTGGCGTTCGGGGATGGATCCTGTAGGTCTCCCGAGGTTTCAGCCCCGATTCTGCAGGGAGTCTCCGACCCCGGGGCCCAGCAGGATTCCGGAATCTCCTACTGGATTTTCTGACTCCAAAGGCGGATTCTTAGCTGTTTTGTGGTGCTGTGCGAACACGTGATGCTCGGGTCTGCCTTTGACCCCTGTCTGGGGGCGGATTTGGGGAGGGGAGGGGAGTAAAGGGGTGGGGAGGATGGGAGGGAAAGGGGGAGGGGGGGTGCTTGTCAGATGTGGGACCAGGGCGATGGCCGGGGCCAAGGACAGACTGGGGCCGGAGTAACTGCTGACCCCGGGAAAAGACAACCTGAGTTTTTAGTAAACTAACAAGTTATTTCGGGTCAAAGAAAGCTTATCACCGGAAGACCGTTCTGGGAAAGCCAGAAAGAGGATCCACAAGGAATGAAGTCGAACAAAGACCATTAGTGCAAGTATTGGAGGGAAGGTTTTTAAATGGAGTGGGAGCCACAAATAGAACGGATGAAGAGGGGAAAGTTAGAGCCGAAGGAAAAGGGGCAAGAGAAAGGGTGAAATTAGCATATAAAGACCAAGGAAAACGCCTGGAGGGAAAGAAAGGGAAGGTTTTCAGAGGAAGCTCCCGTTGGACTAGCCCTAAGGTTGGAAAAGCAGAGTGAGCAGCAGCTACCCCCAGCTCAGAGCAGAGCAAGAAAGCAACATCTCTTAAAAATAAATGCACAGCATTGACGATTTCTGGAATCTGTCCTGGACTCTACAAATGCGTGTGTAACTCCAGGCACCTCTCTCTGGTCCGGAGATATTGCCTCAAAAATATAAGTGGGAATAAGAAATAAATACTAAACATGCCCACTTCTTCCCATCAGTTTTCCAATGAAATAATGGTGAGCTAATACATGACATCCAGTCTCTTGAACTTTCACCCTTCTGTGATGGAATGGGTGATCCTACTCTTTCAGAGTATGGAAGAGCCTAATGCCATACAGCATACAATAAACTTTCAATTAGTGTTGAGTGTAACTGAATGACCATCTGACAAGGATTGTACAGGAGATCCACATAGCAGGAAAGGGCTGGAATCTGTGACTTCCAAAGTTTCTGCCACTTCCGGTATTCTAAATTTCATTTTATTGTTCCAGTCTGTTGAGATCATTTGCAATCCCAAGGCCATCCTTCTGTGTTCATTATCCTTCCCAATTTTGAGTTGTCACTAGACAAATGAATTTGAATTCTGGATCTGCTGCCCATTAGATTCGAAGGTCCTTGAGGGCAGGGAAATTGTTTTGCTTCTTTTTGTATCTCTGTCACTTAGCACAGAGACAGGCACATAGGTGTTACATAAATGCTTATTAAATTGAATTTACTCCCTGTATGATCTTGGATAAGTCACTTAATTTCTGTCTCAGCTCCTTCACCAGATGAAGGGTTGGATTAAATAATGTACCTGAAGGTCCCTTCCAAAATTTAAATCTAGGATCCTATTATCTGAAAATCTGATAAGCTTATCATTTCTCCTATCCCTGGTTTAAAAAAAATGTTGAATAGGTCACCACAGAATCCTATAGCTCCCAGTTGAAACCTCTCTCTACATTTCCAGCAATTAATTAACACTTTTAGGAGGGAGGGAGAGTCATTAAGCTATCTATGAACCCATCTAACTATGTAACCATTCAGTTCATATCCTTCTATCTTATCTGCAAGGACACTTTAAACTGAAAAAGAAAGGGGAAGAAGATTGCCGGTGCATGTATATCCACCATGTTCAAGCAGCAACGTAGAAAAGATAGAAGGCAAGGTACCCAGAAATTCACAGGAAAAAAAAAAAAAAACCAATAAAGAAGCCAAAAGAAAAATATCCGAGGGTACTGAAAGTACTGAGGAACATGATTGCTAAGCTGTCAGTAATTTTTTTTTAAATTCTGAAGAACAGGAAGGAAGCTACAAAATTGAAGAAGGCCAAATATCTCAATTAAAAAAGAAGATAATGGAGTGTTCAAATTGGAGGCTCATCAATTTGACTGATTCCAAGTTAAATGCTAGAGCATGTTATTAAAACAATGTTTTCAGAATATCCTATTTTTTAATGATCAAAAATGTTATAAATGACATGTCATGACATCCAAGATTCATGCAAGACTTTTTTAAAAAATCAAGGTTACTTGACTGTCCAGTGTACACTTAAAAAATGTCTCTAAAAGAATGCTTAAAAAAAAAAAAAGGGAATGACTTAGACCATTCCACTAAAATTGTTCTCTCTCAAGTTGCCAAATCCAATGACCTTTTTTCAATCTTCATTCTCCTTGAATTTCTTTGATCTTTGACACTGTTTATTACACTTTCTTCCCTGATACTCTCTTCTCTTTTTCAGGACACTACTCTTTTCTGATTCTACATATTTAATTGCTCCTTCTAAGTCTTCTTTGCTGGACCCTTCTCCAGATGATACTATCTAACTACAGTGTCCCTTAGGATTCTGTCCTGGGCCCTCTTCTCTTTTCCTTCTACACCATTTCACTTGGTGATCTTATCTCCATGACTTTAATCACCATTTTTCTACTGATGATTCTTAAATTGGTCTATCCTGCCCCAACTCTCCACTGGCCGCCAGTCTCACATCTCCAACTACTTTTCAGACATCTTAAATGGATGCCCAGTAGACATCTAAAACAGAACTTATCTTTCTGTCTAAACCTTCCCTGACTTTCCTACCTTCCCTATTAATGTAAAGGGCACCATTAGTATCCCAATCCCTCAGGCTCCCAATCTAGGAGTCATCCTTGACTCCTCCTAAACTCTCAACCCTCCATTTCTAATAAATTGCCAAGGCCTGTTGATTTCACCTTAAGATCAACCTTTTCTCTGACACTGGGACCAGTCTGGTATAAACTTTCATCACCATTTGCCTTCACTATTGCAATGACTCTGCTGGAGGATCTGGCTGCCTCAAGTCACTCCCTACTTCAATATATCCTCCATTCATAAAATGAAATTCCTAAAGTGCACTCTGACTAGTCACCCCCGGAAGTCAATACACTTCAGGGACTCCCTATTGTCTCTCTTCAACAAATACAAAATGATCTGCTTAGCATTCAAAGCCTTTCACCATCTGTTCCTCTCTCACCTTTCCAGACTTCCAGACTTTATACTAAGGTATAAATCTTACCTCTTGCCATTCATAAGGTAAAGATGAGTTATTTGAATCCCCAAAGCAAAAGGAATCCAGTTAGTATTATTACTTAATACAGTAATGCCTCATTAATTCAGACCCTACTCATTAGCTGATTAGAATGATGGCAGGACTAAAGTTTGTCTTTATGCTATTATAGGTTTAAAAGAAAAAGACTAGCTAGGAACTAATAGTTCAAATGAGGTTAGGGAAATATTTAACTTACTTACGAGACAAACTATTTTAAAAGGATTCTGACTCTATTAATCAGAAAAATTACCGATAAATTCTTAAAGTAGGCACCAAATTATAGAATGTCAGTATTGGAAGGGACCTCAAAGGCCATCTGGTCTATTTTATACCTTAAGGATTCCCTCTACAACATATCCAGCAAGTGCTCACTCAGACTTGGAAGATTTCTGTAAGTCATCCATTAAAATGTAAACTTCTTGAAGGAAGAGACCAGCTTGTCTTTGCATCCTCAGTTCCTGACAAAAAGTACATATTTGATGTTTCTTTGAAATGAATCAATTTGAACCCACATTTCTTGAGGCCTTACCCACTTTGAGAGAGCTCTACTAGTTAGGAAGTTTGCCTCTGATCCATAATCTTTCCCCATTCCTCCTAATTCTGCCTTTTGGAGATGAGCTTAGAAAATCTAATTCCTATCTTCCAGATGACAGACTTTCAAATACTTGGTAAAAGGTATCATTTCCCCTTCCAAGTTTTCTCTTCCCCCATATTGTATTTGAGAAATTGATATTTTTGAATTCAATTTAAGACCTCACACTTCCATCTATTTCATCTTCTCTTGGTACTTTATGGCATGATCTTAAGACCCTTCAACTATTTGGTTATCTTTCTCAGAAAGATCTTCAGTTTGTCATTATCTATCTGAACAGAATACTTCAGATATGATCTGACCACTGTATAGTAAGGAACAATCTCCTCTCTAGTTTTGGGTTTCAAGCCTTCTCTAATGAAGTCTAAAATTGTTTTAGTTTTGTGGGCTGCTATATCAGATTGTAGATCTATACTGACCCCATCCCTAGGTCTTTTTCAGATCAACTGTTTTCTAGTCATGTTTCTCACATGTTGTACTGGTAAAATTAACCTACATTCATGCTTAATTTAACCCAACTCAATTGCAGTTAAGTGATGGATAGTTACTGGTCCTGGAGGCAGGAAGACTGGAGTTAAAATGTGACCTCAGACTAAACTAGCCATGTGACTAACTAAATCACTTCACCTCTGTCTCCTCCAGTTTTCTCCACTGTAAAATGGGGATCATTTAACACCTGTCTCTCAGGATTGTTGAGAGGATCAAATGATATATCTGTAAAAAATGCTTAGCATAAGATGAATGGAAAAGATAATGAGGGGATGTGGAAGAATTTGGACATTAATGCATTGTTGGTGGAGTTGTGAAATGATCCACCCATTCTGGAGAGCAATTTGGAACTATGCCCAAAGGGCAATGAAACTGGGCATACCCTGTGAATCAGCAGTGTTACTACTGGGTTTATATCCCAAAGAAATCAAAAAGGAGGGAAAAGGACCCACATGTGCAAAAATTTTTCTAGCAGCTAAATGGCTGAATAAGTTATAGTATATGAAAGTAATGGAATATTATTGTTCTAAATGGACTAAGCTGATTTTAGAAAGACCTGGAAAGATTTGCATGAATTGTTGCTTAGCAAAACAAGCAGAAGCAGGAATACATTGTACATAGTAACAGCAAGATTCACTTTTTTCTTCTGTTTTTTTCTCTCGTGGTTTTTCCTTTTGTTCTGATTTTTCTTTCCCAACATAATTCATAAAGAAATGCATTTTTAAAAAAAGAAAGAAAGAAAAAGAAAAAATAATGTACATGTATAACCAGAAAAAAATTTTTAATAAATAAATGAAAGTGCTTAGCACAGTGTCTGACACATGGTGCATGCTTGATAAATGCTTATTTCCTTCTTTTATTCTAGCCTTTCCAGATAACTTTGGATCCTACCTCTGTCATCCTATTTTAATCCTTGCTGGCTTTTTGTCATTTTCTATTTAGATAAACATACCATCTAAGAAATTTGTACAAATCAGGGGGGGAAAGTTAAACAGCACATAATACCAAAATAGCCAATCTGACAATCAACAACAACAACAACAAAAAACCATTTATTAAGAACTCACTGTAGGCCACACTCTAGTACCAGGGGTCCTCAAACTACAGCCCGCGGGTCAGATGTGGTAGCTAGGACGATTATCCCCCTTTATTTAAATCTTTATTTAAAGGCTCACAAAACAAAGTTTTTGTTTTTACTATAGTCCAGCCCTCCAACAATTGAGGGACAGTGAACTGGCCCCCTATTTAAAAAGTTTGAGGATCCCTGAAAGCCTGGGAAATTCTAAGAAGAAGCATACCATCAGGGAGCTTGCAATCTAATAGAGGAGAAAAACAAACAAATATATATCAACAAATTATATATAGGATAAATGGGAAATAATTAACAAAGAGAAGACACCATAATTAAGAGAAATTGAGAAAAGCTTCTTGCAGAAGACAATATTTTAGTTGAGACTTAAAGGAAGTTAGGGAAGACAGAAGGTCAAGATAAAGAAGGAAAACATTCCATGCAAGGCGGATTGTCAGAGAAAATGCCGGGAGCCAAAAGATAGAGTGTCTCATTCCTGGGAACCATCCTGGAAGGTAGTACTATTATTTTCTCCATTTTACAGATGAGCAAACTGAGGCAAAAAAAAAGTAATTTATTCAGTCACACAACTAGTGTCTGCGGCCAAATTTGAACTCAAGTATTTCTGACTGCAGGCTGGGTGTTCTGTATGCTGTGCCAGTTGATCCAAAAAAGGATTAATGATTTCTTCAATATGGAGATTCTTAATGCCTTTTGTTTTCACATCACATTCATTATTGAGGGGAAAAGAAAATTTCCCATTGCACACACACAAAAAAAAAACAGTTATGCAAAAACGTTAGATAATAATAACAACATTCATGTTATCTCATTTGATCTTCACAAGTTGAGTATATTATTATCTCCAGTTTACAGATAAGGAGACTGGATCTAGGAGCCCAGGGCACATACTTAGGGAACTTGAGGCAGCTAAAGTTGTATCTAAGACAAGATTTGAACTCCTCTTCTTGACTACAAGTTCAGCACTACATCTACTGTATCACCTAAATACAATGAATTCATTCGATCTACTACTCATGATCTTAGCCTCAAAGGACCAAGAAGATATAAACATATATAATATATTGCATGCAATAGTTTGTCCTAGTTCTTCCTAGCCCTTTTGCAATCTGGCAAATAGTAAGCACTTAATAAATGCATATCGATTCATTGCAGTGAAGACAGAGCTATGTTTTATTATCTGTTTCTGGGGATCATAATAGTTATTTTTTTTTCTATTATAGAAAAAGCCTTCTTTCTCTCTTCTCCTCTCCCATTGAGAAAAAGAGATGATTTACATATTCTTCTGAAATCTTGGTCAACACTGGTTTGAAAATCACTTGGGGTTTTGCTCCCTTTTAATGATTTTTTTCATTTGCATTTTTGTAGTCATCTCTTACATTTCTTTTCTTTTCTTTTTTTTTTCTTTCTTTCTTTCTTTCTTTCTTTCTTTTTTTTTTTTTTTTTTGCTGAGGCAATTGGGGTTGCCAATTGTGACTTGCCCAGGGTCACCCAGGAAGCGTTAAGTGTCTGAGATCAAATTTGAACTCAGACCCTCCTGACTTCAGGACTGGTGCTCTATCCACTGCACCACTTAGCTGAGATTTTTCTTCTAAATAGAAATTCTTCTAAAAAATCAGTTTATACAAATTTTCCCATGTTTCTCTAAATTCTTTCAGGATCCTTCTTTCTCCACTATATTGCCTATAAAGTGTTGGGGGGGTTGATTCCAATGATTTTCCTACTACTTAGAACAATTTTTAAAAATTAGCATGAATCAACTACATTTCTAAAATATGACATTATAGGTAGGTACTATTCTATATCTGTGGAGTCTAAGCTTTGCAAAAGCTCCCCCCCCTTGGAGTGGAGGAAAATTTTATTTTGTTTTTTTAATATTTCTTCTTTGGGACCAATCTTTATATTATTCTTTATATTATTGCAACATTTAGTTTCAGTTATTTTGTGGTGGGCAGTCTTTCCACTTACTTTGTTTCAGTCATTGTCAATATTGTTTTCCTTGTCATTTCTTATTAACTATGTGACCCTGGGTAAGTGATTTCACTGCCTCATTTTCTTCATCTGTAAAATAAGGATAATAATAGCTCTTATCTCCCAGGTTTATTCCAAGGCTAAAATAAGCTAATATTTGTAAAAATACTTTGCAAACTATAAAGACTAAATGCTTTTATTGTATAATAACATTCTATTACATTTCATATGTCAAAGTTTTTTTCAGTCGTTCTTCAATTGACAGGCACCCATTTTGCTTCCAATCCTTGCTATTACAAAGAGTACTGTTTTCTTATAATCTTATTTTTTATATTTTGGACTTTTGCTTCTGTCTTTGACTTCTTTGAGTTGTATGCTGAGTGGGCCAAAAGATAGAAATGGTTTACTTTCTTAGCATAATTGTAAACTAATAAACAGAAGGATTAGACTAATTTATAGCTCCAACAACTTTTTAGTATTTCTACCTTCCTGAGATTGGCAAAAAAAACCTCCCCAAAATGTAATAATGTGAGGTAAAATCTCAGAAATGATTTGACATTTCTTTTACCACTAATGATTTGAAGCATATTTTCAAATAGTTATTTATACTTTGCAATTTTTCTTTTAAAAACTTAGAATCAAATCAACAAGTATTAAGTTCCCAACTTGTGCCAGACACTGTGTTAGGCAAAGGAGGTACAAATAATATTTTTTCAAAACTGTTTTTGGATTCAAGAAGTTTACATTATATAAAGGGAATGATGTATGTGCACATAAGTAAAGTATCTCAAAGTAAATGCAAAGTAATTTTAAAATTTTGTATTTTTATAATGAACTAAAACATCAAGATTTTAGTATACAAAGAAAAGAGGTTTGTATATGAAAGTATGAACTATATATAGTTCATAGTATATAGTTTATATATTAAATTTAACATAGTAAGAATAAAATTTCTGCTTTTCAGTCTCCTTTTGAATTTCTTTCTGCTCCTTTCTATTTTTTTAAAAAAATTTCATTGTCACTCTTTTCTTTCTTTTCTCCTATTTCTCATCATTATTACCACTCACCAACTCCTCCCCACTCCAACTAAAATTCCCAAATAAACTTTTCTGGCAGATAGGCTAAAGCAGGGTGAGGGTAATTGACAGGCCTCAAACCCTGAGTTGAGTTAGGGGATGTCTACCTCAAGTATATGAAAACTTATCCTGGCAGAATGGGTGGATCAGAACAATTTGTTCCATCAGTCAGGAAGCCAGCTGACAGAGACATTGTGGAATGCTTAGAGCTTGGTCAGACATAGAAGAATTCAAGGTCTTTGATCTACTGCATCATGGACCTTCACCAGACCTCTTGTCTTTTGTCTTGCCACTGGACTTTGATGATTCAAAAAGAGAGAATAAGGTTGACAATTTTCAACTCTATCTCACTTAAATCTAATTTACAGCCCATCCAAATCTGCCCATACTGTGTGACCCCATACAGTTCTGTAACTGAAGCTCACATAAAGATCACAGAATTGGAGCTAGGACTTGAGCCTATAATTTTATTGTATTAGTCCTTCTACTGATAATAATAGCTAATATTTATATAGTGCTTACTATGTGCCAGGTATTGTGCTATGCTCTTTTATAAATATTATCTCTTTGATCCTAAAAGCAACCCCTGGAAGGAGGTACTATTATTATTATCTCCTTTTTACAGATAAGAAAACTTCAAGTAAATAGGCTAAGTGACATATCCAGGTGACACACCTGGTGAGTATCTGAGGCCATATTTGACAAATCTATCTGTATTAAAGCATGGTTACAAGTAAAACAAAAGTCATTACATAGGATCTCCAATAACAGTCTGCACTGAACCTCAGCCACACAAATGGACAAATGAATTGTCCTCTCTCCCTTGCTTTGAGCTCGACCAACAATCTTACAAAGGTGTATGTCATTGGTCACAAAGGGAAGAGAATAGAATGAAGACTAGATAATCACTTGTGTTATTGTGGGGATTCTGTTTTGTGCATGAACCAATGTGATATCACAGAAATGGCACTAGCTGTGAAGTCAGAGGATCTGAATTTAAATCGTCCCTCTGGTATTTATTATCTGCAAAATCTTGAGCAAATTTTTAAATTTTTCTCACCCTCAGTTATCTCATCTATAAAACAAAGGAATTGAATTAAACAGTCTGAGGTTCCTTCCAATTCTGAAATTTTGTGATTTTCTGAAATATATTCTCATTTCCAGTCAATTGTATATCCTTATCTAGACAATAAGACAAGGAATACACTTTGGAGTTTTACTGATGCTATTTTCTTTTTTTACAACACTATTACTATTACAAACTCCACATTACACATATACAATAAAGATCCTAATTATAGCATATACAGCCAAACAAATCAACACACTAAATCTAAAAACATGCCTCATTACATTCTGCAATAAGGCATTAGTTTGTGAGCTCTTTGACAACAGAGAAAATCTTTTGCTTTTCTTTGTATTCCCAGCACTTGGCACAATGCCTGGCACATAATAGGTGTTTAATAAGTGTTTAATTACTTATTGACTGATCATGGGGCAAGAGAAATAGTATACTAGTCTTCAGAAATCATGATTGGTCACTTCATTGATCAGAGTTCTAAAGTCTTGCAGTCTTGCTTTCACAATAGGCACAATCTTCATCCATTTGGTTTTTCCCAGGTAGATGGTTAATCCAACACTTCTAAATAGTTATATATCTCATTAGAAGTCTCTGTAATATTCTAGGCATTAAATACTCAAGTTGCCAAGTTTTTTATTGCTTTTTTTTTCTTTCCCTTCTTTCTTCTTCTACTTCTCTGGTATATACCCTCTTCTTTCCACTCACACCATAATCATTTCCTTATAACTTCTTACTTGGACTACTATAATAGCCTTCCAGCTGGTCTCCCTGCTCTCATTCCTCCAATCTGTTTTCCATGCAGCATCCTCTCCACAGCTGCAAAATTTACATTCCTAATACAAAGTCACTGACCATTTACTCCCTTATGGAAGAAGCATTATTGGTTCACTATTGCCTCTGGAATAAAATATAAACTACTCTACTATATTCATGATTTAAAGCCCTTCACAGTAAAGCCCTCCTGCCTATCTCCCCAGCTGTCCATATATTCTCTTTCTACAATCTAGCAAATCTGATCGATTAACTATTCAAAGTCCAGGACATTGCCTCTCTTGCCTCCTTGCCATTCCCATACTTGCATCAGTCTCTCTCCTTACCTCTCTACCTTGGAGAATCTTTAACTTTTCAAGACTTAGCTTATGTCCCATTTCCTTCAAGAAGCTTTTTCCAAGTGCTCACAGTTGTTTTTCCCATGACCCTCCAGCCTTCCCCCAATCACTTTGTATTTATTTTGTAAGTATTCTATATTTACTTCTCTGTGAACACGTGGTACCCCATAATCCCCTTGAGGTCAAGGACTCTGTAGTTCCTATATTTGTGTTTCTAGTCTCTAGAAAATAAACAATTAATAAATACCAGTGATTGATTGATTTATTGATTAAAGCAATCAGCACAAAGAGATCTGCAAACAGGCATAGCTAGAACACTTCACAAAATCAAATTCTCTTTTACATTAACTTATGCTGAATCTCTCACAGTGACAAATACCTTCAACAAATATGTCTTTCTGTTTTATGCCTCGATAAGGATACAAATGTCACAAAGTTCTCTGGCCCCATTTTCTCAGGGCCAATTACATCTCCCTCAAGCTTTGTGGGGGATAGGATCTCTCTTCTCTAGGGTCACCAACTATATTTCCCTCACTACTAGGAAGCAGTGATTAACAATTTAGTTCCATTTAACATCAATAACTTTTACAAAGGGATATTTACTTCAAAGATATAGCAAAAACAAAGCACATTTACCACCCAAACAGTTAGAGCCATGCTTTTCTCTATGTCATGTCAGTCTAAATTTAACTCAGTTCCTACAGTGAATTAGTTCCCCCAACTTCATATACAAAGGCAGGATCTCTGCCAAATAAGTCCTCATTTCAACTTCTGCTGGTATGTGTCCAGAAGGTCACTCTGGAAAATTGCTCTGGAAGATTTCTCTGGGCATTGATGAGAAGTTACTTGAAATACCTGACGTGGGCTCCGAGTCCTGGAATTCTATAGCTTATTCTCCACACCTTTTAAAACTCTTAAAGTCAGGAACCCCACTTGCGTCACCTGACATCATGAATGAAGGAGTACCTAAGATCCCCCAGAGCCAATGAGGCAAAATATTGTAGCTGAATAATAGGAATTATTTTTAATTGATGTTTTCTGCTTCTTCATCATGGTATCACATGTATTCTTCCCCCCTTTCTAACCTCCCCGTGAGTTACCCCATGTGACAAATAGCATTTTTTAGGGAGGGGGGGAATCAGTACTGAGAAAGTCCAAAAATATGTGCAATGTGTAACATCTATGAACTTCCCACCTCCATGAAGAAGTAAGTTGGAGATGTCTTCTCATATCTCTTCGAGTCCCACTTTTTATAATTTTGTTCTTTACTTTTAATTTTTTGGTTTCATTCTTATCATTTAAATTGATTTAGTTGCTGTGTATACTGTTTTCTTGGCTTTGCTTACTTTATTTTGCATCAATTCATATACCTTTCTAATGCTTCTCTGTTTTTCACCACACACATCATTTCATTTTTAATATTTTATTTTCCCCTAATTACATGTAAAAACAGTTTTAAAAAATCTTTTTAATTAAAAATTTTGAGTTCCAAATTTTCTCCCTTCCTTCCTCCCTTCCTCCTTACTGGAGGAAGGATTATGCATGTGCAATCATGTAAAATATATTTCCACATTAGTCATTTGACACAAATAATTTTTTACAGCACAGTAATATTCCATTATATTCACATACTATGATTTGTTTAGCTATTCCCCGGTTGATGGTCATCTACTTTGTTCCCAATTCTTAGCTATCATAAAAAAGATGCTATAAATATTTTGAAACATGTAGGAAAGTTTTTTTCTTATTGAAGTTTTTCTTGTAATGGTCTAGTTCAAAGTGACATTTTATTTGCAAAGTCACTTTATTTGCATAATTCCAAATTGCCTTCCAAAATGGTTTCACAGCTCTGCCAACAATGTATGAGTGTACCTATCTCCCCACAACTCCAACATTGACTATTGCCATTTTTTGTCATTTTGCCAATTTGCAGAGTGTGAGGCAAAATGTCAGAGTTTTGATTTATATTAGAGATTTGGAACATTTTTATGTGGTTGTGAATACTTTGCAATTCTGAGAACTGTTTGTTCATATCCTTTGATGACAGGTCTTTCCCTCCCCTCCCCTCGGCAATTGGGGTTAAGTGACTTGCCCAATGTCACACAGCTGGGAAGTGTTAAGTATTTGAGGTCAAATTTGAACTCAGGTCCTCCTGACATCAGGACTGGTGTGCTATCCATTGCCCCACCTACCTGCCCCTATGAAGGGTCTTTTTAAATGCAGAAGCCAAACAATCTCCTCTTCCATGTAAAGTTATTTGCTCTCACTTAGCTCCAGAATGTCTAAGAAGCTCCAGTTTTTCTAAGACCCTTCTCCCTTATATGGCATAACAATTCTTCTGGAATTTCTCCTGGGAATAGGGTAGAGAGATCCTATGGAAAGCACATGCACCAAACTCCCTCTACACAGATAAAAAGTCATATGGTTCTTTTCCTGAAGAAGCCTATTTTCTACTAAGGAGTGAAGGGGCAGAGAAAAAGAATAGGATTATCTTTTTTAGATTTTTTAGAGTGAAAACTGAACATATATTTCTTTGTATTTATTTCAGTGAGGTACTTTAGGTAGTTTTTTCACATATCCCCAATTCTACAGAATTCAAAATTCTAGAGTTAAAAATCTTTGTATTGTATTGGGTTTTTTATTCACGTTAAAAGCTTACAACAAACTATTGTAATAACTGAATATAATATTGTGAATTCAAATTGCATTTGTAAATAATGACAGATTTGATGTTATTCATAGAAACCTACTTCTAGATGTGCTTATTAGAAATAAAATTCCTTTTTATTTTATGCATTAATATAGTAGTTTGAGATATTGGAGGCGGCCTCCAGGGAATCATACAATTTGTAAACTGTTCCTGATCATACTAACCCAATAAATTGGTCTAGTCCTCTTGATTCTATTATTACAATTTCTCATATCTGGCCCCTCTTTTCTGTTCCCACTGCCATTAGCTTAGTTTAGGTCCTCATTATTTCTTCCCTCACCTATATAACAGCATGCTAACCAGTCATCCTGACTCCATTCTCCAAACTTCCCATAAACATCACCCTGATACATGAATCTTGTTATATCAACCCCACACCCACATCTTAGGGACTGCGTATTTCCTAAAGCATCATTAATTTAGTACTGGAAATATCACACTCCTTACCTAAAATTTAAGGTCCTCTGTAGTCAGGCCACAGTCTACCTTTCCAGCCTCATCTTATAAAGCAGCTAAATGACTGTGGGTAGAGTGTTAGGCTTTGAGTCTGGAAAATCTGAGTTCAAATCTGGTCTCAGACACTTACTGAATAACCCTGGGCATAACCTCTATCTGTCTCAGTTTCCTCAATTATAAAATGGAAATATTAATAGCACCTATTTCCTAGGATTGTTGTTAAGATGAAATTATATTTATAAAAGCTTTTAGCACAGTACTTGTCCCATAGTAGGTACTTAATAAATGATTGCTCTCTTCTTTCCTTTTTCATATTGTTTCCCTTTACCTACTCTGTTCTAGCAAACTAGACTTCCCTCCATCTCTGTCTTATCCCCTGTGCTAACCTTTATTAATGATGTATCTTATCAATGCCCTGGATAGTAAAAAGAAATAGGAAAGATGGGGAGTGGTTAGGGATAATGTGAGGGATTTAGAAAACCCTTACCCAAAATGACTACTCAGAGACTTCTCGAAGTCAAAAAGCAGAAAAGTTGTTGTTTATTAATAAATTCTCATGAGAATGAGCAATTCCACCGTGAGGAGGGAAAGAGAGAAAGCTCACGGTAGAAGGGCTAAAGATTTAGGAAAGGTATACAGTTTTTATAAGTTTGGTTACAAAGGATTACATCATAGATTAGAGAGCATTAAGAAAGTAGGTGCCCTCTCCCCATAATTGAATGTTAGACATGGGTGCCAACAGACCTTCAAGATTTAGATTACTAAGTTAACAGCATTCAACTAGTAATCTAAATATTGATGACATTGGATAGTGATAAATGTCATCATTTTAGGTTAAGTAAATATATCTAAAGTTTTAGTAAATATTGGTTAATACACAGCATACTTATACAGGTCACAGAGACATAGAAATAATGAAAAATAAAAATATAGAAAAGGAATTTTAAACATTTCTGGAAGTTCTTCACTTTAACTCCATTTCACACAGATAATAATTAATAATAATAATAATGAAGTTCAGGTTTGAACATATTGAGTTTAAGACATCTATAGGATACCCAGTTTAAGATGTCCAGTTGGAAATTGGAGAAATAGTGGCCAAGAAAGAGATCTGGGCTAGATCAGTAGATCTAGGAATCATAAGCATAGAGATAATAGGTGAAAAGTGGAGTCTATGGGAATTGATCAAATCACTAATTAAAGTAGTAGAGAGGGAGAAGAAAAAAAAGGTATAGGACATAGCCTTAGGGGAAACCCATAGTTAGTCAGTATAACTTAGACAATTCAGCGAAAGAAATTAAGTTTAAAAGGCAGGAGAAGAAGCAAAAGAGAACAGCATCATGAAAATCTAAAGACAGAGAGTATTAAGAAGAGGGTCATCGAAAATGTTAAAGGCTATAAAGAGATCAAGAAGGATGAGGACTGAGGAAGGATCACTAATTAGGTGATTAAGAGATCACTGGTAACTTTGGAGAGAGTGTTTTCAATTGAATGATATCTTTGGAAGCTAGATGACAGAGATTAAGAAAAGAAGGGAAATAGAGGAACTTATAAATGTTCAAAAGAAGTCTAGCCAGAAAAGAAAAGAGGGATATGAGACTATGGCTACTAGGGATAGATGGCTCAAGAGAGGGTTTTCTGAAGTTGGGGGTGACACGAATAATAGAAAAGACAGGAAAAGAATTAAGATTAGTGAGAGTAGGAATGAGAGTAGGGCAATATACTGAGAACAAGGGATAGAATGGGATCACATTACAAGTGATTAGACTGGTATATGAAAGTAATGGAATGAACAAGCGACTGATGCTGAGAGAAACAAGCAGAATCAGGAATACATCGTACATAATAATAGCAGGAATGTGCAGTGATCAAGTATTAAAGACTTAGTTTTTTTCATTGGTTTGGTGATCCAAGGCAATACCAATAGACTTTGGACAGAAAATGCCATCTGCATCCAGAAAAAGAACTATGGAGACTGAATGTAAATCAACACATGCTATATTCACTTCTTTTTTTCTGTTTTTTCATCTCTCCTTTGGTTTTTTCCCTTTTCCTCTGATTTTTCTCTCCTAACATGATTCATAAGGCAATGTGTTAAAATAAATGAACAAACAAACAAACAAGTGATTAGATTTGGTAAGGGGAAGGGTAAGCTTTTCTTGTAAAATGGGTAAAAGAGAAGTTGCAGTATCTAAGTGATGTAAAATGAAAAGGGATATAAGAAAGCTCTCTGTTAATGGCCTTTTTTTTTTTCCAGTGAAATATGAGATAAGGCTTTCACTGAGTGGGTGGGGAGAGGAGGGTCTCAAGAGAAATGGAAAGGTTTAGAAAACATGTGGTGAGCGGAATAGTGACTAGGAAGTCACTAGAAAAGTATAAGTAGTTTGCCTTGCTACAGTGAGAATCAATCCACTTGAGATTGTGCAATGTAAAGTTCTACTAGACACAGTCAGCTTGGTTTTGTGATTGTCTTAACTCTGTTAAGCAACACTTAAATAGGGATAAAGGCATCAGATGATAGAATTAATCTGAATCTAAAGCTTGGCAGGGCATGATCTTGAAAGAAAAGGATAATGTGGTGCTGAACTACAGGTATTTCTTCCATATCAAGGGCGTTAGGAGGCACTCCAGAGATATAGAAAATCTGCATTAAAGTTTTTGGCCCTCGCTTCATACCAGAGAAGAAATCCAAATTATTATGACATTACAAGATAAAATATGTCAATATTATATTGTACATATATTTTATGAATTTATGAATTTGGTTTGAATCAGCTGTTGACCTCTGCATGTTGTCTGTGGTTTCCACAAAACTCCCCCAAAAATCCCCATTAATTTTTTTATGCTGACCCACAAAATATAGAAACCTCAATAGGGACCACTGTGATGTGGAACAGATAGCTAGAGTTCTGCAAATATGAAGACTGGGAAGGGAGGAGAATTTTGCTAGTGCAGGAGTGATATGGCCTGGGAAAGAACTGAGCAGTTGAGGGACTGAAGGTCAGCAAAAACAAAAAGCAGGTTATGGAGGCAGAGAGAGTAGTGGAATGATGAGAGGTTATGATCAGAAAAGGGAGTTTTAGAATTCATAAACATAGAAATGGAGCATTTATGGATGATGGCAAAATCAAGATGGCCATCTTTGATGTAGGTAAAGAAGTAAATTGTAGAAAATACATAGGTTAAAGAATTAGGAAATAGTGTTTGAGGGAGAGCCAATGTGTATGTTGAAGTCTCCTAGTATGAGGACAGGAACTGGGGAGGAGTCAGGCAGGGAACACAGTTAAGAATGTCCCCACGGTCATTGGATAACAGCTACCAAAATCTTGATTGGACGGTAAATATGGATTGAGAAGAGGTTACAGAATAATGGTGTTAGGAGAGCTTGAAAGTAGCAATGGGGAACGAAGAATAATTCAACTCCACCATCTAGGTCTGTGATGTCATTTTGATTTTTCATTAACAATGTGGCTTATACATAGTAAATGGTGTGCAATGTTTGTTAATTTTGATTTCTTGAAGGAGGGCACAGGAAAGACATTTAGGATATGTTTATCCTCCCTTTCTCCTGGAAAAAAAAAAAGGTTGTCTACCTTTCCTATTCTCAGCAATATAATGATCCACCACTATTCTGAAGGACTTATGATAAAAAATCCTATCCATATCCAGAGAAAGAAATTGATTTTGTCTGACTACAAAATGAAACATACTCTTTTTTCTCCTCCTTTTTTTTTTTTTTTTTTTTTTGGACACTTGTTTTCTTTTATAACATGACTTTTATGGAAATGTTTTGTAGAACTTCACATATGTTTTCTTAATGGGGGGATAATAAAAAGAATATGAAATTCAGTTTTTTTAAATATGTAAAAATTATTTTAAATGTAATTGGGAAAAAGAAAAATATCAAAATTTTTTTAAATAAATAAAATAAAATAAAAAGTTGTCCATATCCAATGTTCACCTTCACTCACACTTCTCACTTCTTTTGCAATCACCTTTTGTCTTCACTTGACTGAAAGTGGTCTCTCCAAAGTACTAAAATTCAATCTTAATTGCTGAATCTGATGGAAATTAGAACTTTTACAATTCTAATATTTCTTGACTTAACTACAATATTTGGCACTACCATCTTCTCCCCTGGATATTCTCTCCTTTCCAGGCTTTCTTAATACTGGTCTTTCCTTTGCACCTCCTTTCTGGCTTATGTACATTAGGTTTCCTAACTGTATTCTCCAAGATTCCTTCTTAAGCCCTCTACATTTATTCTTCTATATTCTCTTTCAGTAATCTCATCAACTCCTATGAAAAGATAACTCCTAATTCTAGTCTTCCTTCCTAGTTTCCCTGAGGTTCAGTCCCATATCACCTATTACAATTGGATATTTCAAACTAGACAAGTTATTTACTGCCTCTGTGCCTCAGTTTTCTTCTGTAAAATGAGGTTAGCATCTACCTCATAGAGTTATGAAGATCAAGATAAAAGTTGTCTTTCTGTCTCCCAGCACTTATCCTCTTTATTATTTCTCAAAGATCCAGCAATCACATTAACTAGTTAACTCAGTCCTTCTCATCTTGGGATGGGCTTAACCACTTGCAATCCTTACAGGCAATAAGATGCTTTCTCATCATCTCCAGGTACATGAGTACCTTAGGTTCCAGTGCCCTCAAAACCAGCTTTGTTCCATTGTTTCCATTCTAAAGATCATTCTCCTTCTTGGTAGAAATGAAATAGGTATTAATTATTTTCTATGATCCTTTAACTCCTAGATGAAGAGACAAGAAGAATATACCAGAAGCCATTAGAATTAAAGAATTTGAATTAGCAGGAATGTTCTTTAACCTATTCCTGAGTGAGAATCCTCTTTACATATCCCTCATATCCTTCATCTAGCTGGGAAGAATTTCAGTGGCAGGAAGTTCACTATTTAATAAGGCAACCTTTCTATTGTTGGAGAAAGGAATTTTTGGAAATGCGTCCTTACAGTGAACTGAAATTTGCTTTCCTAGAATTCCCTGATTCTCTGTGTCTGTCTCTGTCTCTCTGTATATATATCTGTCTGTCTGTCTGTCTCTCTCTCCTCTCTCCTCTCTCTCTCTGTCTCTCTATCTCTGTCTCTGTCCCTGTCTTTGTCTCTATTCCTCTCTCTGAGTCTCTTTCTCTGATTCTCTCTGTCTCTCTCACTCTTTAAAGTTTATATAATGTATTCTAATAAATAGACTTATAGGATTTTAGGTCTTAAACCTTTTAAAGTCATTACAGATCATTTATTCTGACCTCCTTATTTAGCACTGAAGCCCAAGAGAGGGTGAGTGATGTGTCTTAATCATCTTATCTTTGTTATTCTTTATCTCCTTAAATAGATGTTATTGAACAATATCAAGAAGTTGGTGTTCTGTTGTTCACTATGTGGCAAGTCTGCTTTACCGGCATAAGGACAAGGAAAAGACTAAAGTCAGAGTCCCCAGCTAGTAAATTGAGATCGTGATATATCTGGATGCCTTGCCTAGCATGTCTCCAGTCTTGTTGCTCCTATCATATATGTTCTACAGTTTGACAGTATTCTCAATGGAGTAAGTGACAGCTCAATAACTTTATTGCCTCTCTTACCAGTCTTCTCCCTTCCTTACCTCAAGATTTGTCTTCATGGTTATTCAGAATCAGAGATTCTAACATTCTAAAAATGTTTAGAGCATTAGCTACACTAATGAAATAAGTGTATATCCTGTAAAAGTGACTACTTTGAATGAAAACACTCATTTGGAAACAGAAGAAGAGGAAGAGCAGGGAATAAGCACTTACACAGTATCTACTACTATATGCCAGACACTTTTCAAATACTATCTCATTTGAGTCTTACAACAACCCTGTGAAGTAGGTGCTATTAATATCCCCATTTTATAAATGAGGAAACTGAGGCAAACAGAGGTTCAGTGATCTGTTGGGATTCATGAAGCTGGTGTTTTCAGGTCATATTTGAATTCAGTTCTTTCTAATTCCAGGCCCAGCTTTCTTTCCATTGCTTCATCTAGTAGTCTCTAGAACGGTCCAGGAAAGATGGTGTTTAAGCTTTATCTTAAATAAATTCATTAAGGATTTATTAAGCACCTTTGTTGAGTCATTTTCAGACATGTCTAATTCTTTGTGACTACATTTGGGATTATCTTAGCAAAGATACTAGAGTGCTTTGCCATTTCTTTCTCCAGGTCATTTTACAGATGAGAAAACTGAGGCAAAATTAAGTAACTTGCCCAGAGTCAACACAACTACTAAGTGTCTGAGACTGGATTTAAACTCATGAAGATGAGTCTTTCTGAATCCAAGTCCAATGTTCTATTCACTTTGCCACCTAGCCTTATTAAATGTCTGATATTTGCCAACCACCCTGTTAGGCATTAGAGCTATAAAAACAGGCAAAAAATAGTTCCTACCCTCAAGGACCTCCCAATCTAATCACGGAAATAACAAACAAATAAGTATGTACAAATAATACATATGCGTGTGTGTGTGCATGTGTGTGTATGTGTGTATGTATGTGTGTAAATCAATAGAGAGAAGGTGCTGAAATTAAGAAGTTGGGAAAGGCTTCCTATGGGAAAAGGAATTTTATTTAAAACTAAAAGGAAGTCAGGGAGGTCAGTTATTAGAATGGAGGAGGAAGGAGGGAGCATATTCCAGGCTGGGCAGACAGCCAGAGAGAATACCTGGAACTCTGAGGAACAAATTGTTTGTAAAATAGCCAAGAGGTCATTGTTACTGGATTGAACACTATCTATCTGGGAGTAAGATATAAGAGGACTGGTAAGGGTGGTAGTAGGGCTTGTTTGTGTGTGTGTGTGTGTGTGTGTGTGTGTGTGAGAGAGAGAGAGAGAGAGAGAGAGAGAGAGAGAGAGAGGGAGGGAGGGAGGAAAGGAGAGAGAGAAAGAGAGAGAGAGAAAGAGGGAGGGAAGGAGAGAGAGAGAGAGAGAGAGAGAGAGAGAGAGAGAGAGAGAGAGGGAGGGAGGGAGAGAGGGAGGGAAGAGAGAGAGAGAGAGAGAGAGAGAGAGAGAGAGAGAGAGAGAGAGAGAGAGAGAGAGGACTGGATCTTATTAGGAAAATCACTTTGTGGGCTAAATAGAAAGTGGATTGGAATGAGGAGGGCAGATCTACCAGTAAAATCTTTCAATAGTCCAAGTGTGGAGTGCTGAGGGCTTGTACCAGAAGGGTAGCAATGTGAGAGGGGAGAAACAGTAGGAGAGATGTTGCAGAGGTGAAATTGGCAAGCATTGGCAATAGATTGGTTTTGGGGGTTGAAAAATAATGAAGAATTGAGGATGGTTCTTAGATTGGGATGGTGATGTCGGTCTTCCACAGCAATAGAGAAAGTGGCAGGAGAGGGGATGAAGGGCAACATTTAAGCGAAAGATAATGTATTTATTTTGGATATATTGAATTTAAAATGGCTATTGGACATCCAATTCAAGATACTTGAGAGGTAGTTAGAAATGCAAATGGGAGCTGAGCAAAGAAGTTGGAGCAGGATAAGCTGATTTGAAAATCATCAACATAGAGATGGCAATTAAATCCATGGGAGCTGGTGAATTCACCAAATCATGTAGAAAAAAGGAAGAAAATAGGACCCGGGACAGAACCTTCAAGATCAGAGGGCACCATCTGGAAGAAGATCCAGCAAATGAGAAAGATAAGGAACAGTTAGAAAAATAGAATGAGAACCAAGAAGGAAAGAGTCCTAGAAATCAAGAGAGAAAAAGAGTATCAAAAGAGGTGGAGTGACTAATAGTGTCAAAGACCCCAGAGAAGTCAAGAACGAGGACTGAGCAAAGACCATTGAATTTCGGCAACTAAGAAATCATGAATAACTTTGGAGAGAGCATATTTAGTAGGATAAGGTCAGAAGCTGGATTGTAAGAGGTGAAGAATAAAGTGAGAGGAGAGAAAGCAGAGACATGGATTGTAGATGGCCCTTTTAAGGAGTTTAGCTACAAAGGGTGGAAGAGATACAGTTAGCAGGGATGGAAGAATCAAGTGAGAGGTTTTGTTTGTTTGTTCTCGGATAGGGACATAGAAACATGCTTGTAGGCAATAGGGAATAAACTAGTGAACTGAGAGAAATTGAAAATAACTGAGAAGTGAGGATGACAGAAGGGGGAAACAATCTTTTATAGAGTGGAATGGGATTACTTGTACAAGGAGAAAGGTTTGCCTCGGTAAGGAGTGTGGCCACTTCTTCATGAAGGAATAAAGGAGAAAAAAGTGACAGAAAGCACCTGAAGGTCATGGGGTGAAAAAGGGGAGAGATCACATCAAATAGTATCTATTTTTTTTTGTAAACTATAAAGTAAGGTGCTCAGCTAAAAGAGTAGGGGGAGGACAAGTCATTGGAGGTTTGAGGAAGGATAAAAAAGTTTGGAAGACTTACAGTGCAGATAATAGTGCAATGAGTTAATAAGGCAGGTATAGCAGGATTGCCTCACAGCAGGTACTTTACAGAAGCTTTACCAATTTTGTGGCTATCTGGAAAATGAATTAGAAAGGGGAGATCCTTAAAGCAGAGAGAGTCATTTAGGAAGTTATTTCAATCCTCCAGGTGAAAGGAATGAAGTGACTGTGTGAATGAAGAAGGGATGGAGTCCAAATATAGGGAGCTGGGAGAGATAAATTCTGGCAACCAGCTGGATATAGAGGCTGAGGGAAAATGAAGAATTAAGAAGTTGTAGGGCCAGTATATAAAAGATGAGGCCGGTATAGGAAGCAAGCTGTAGAACTCAGTTTGTAGTATACAAAGTTTGAAAGTGATGCTCGCAGACAGATGGAAATATGAGATTAAAGTTTGGGGAAAAGATTAGTATAGTTGTATATAAAGATTTGTAAGTCTTAGAGGTGACTTACTTCAGAAGTTGAAACGGCTGCAGAAGAGAGGAGGGAGGATAGAGAAAAGAGGGCAGGGAACAGAGCCTCAGGGAATGTCCCCATTTAAGGGTGGGAAAAAGATAAAGAAACAACAAAAGCTCCTCTTTGTGCATTAGGGGAGCCAAGAGCTGCTGTAGAGACCCAGTTTCTTATCCTGGTCAATCACAGTGACAGACTCAGGATCACAGGGCCCCACAGCTATTACATCCAGTGGCTCTTTCTCAGAGATTAATGAGGCTGAAGACTAAGGGACAAAGGTGCCATAGAAATGGTTAATAAAGCCAGGGGCCACTGAAAGTCTAAAAAAAGAAAGAAGGAGGGGTTTCAGCTAATGGGGAAGGAGGTAAAGGCAAAGGGCCTGGGACAGAGCAGAGATGAAGAAAGGGTTGGGGGAGTAGAATTGACATTGGATAGGAGGGATGGGGGTGGGGAAGCAAGAGAAGGAAGTGGGAAGGATTAAAAAAAAAAGAGGGAGAAAAATGATAAAGATCCTTTCTTGGAATTCTGTGATTCTAGATAGGCATTCTGTTTAGACAATCCTGGATCAGAAAAGAAACATATTTTTCAAATATGGCCCTAGGATGGAGTTCTCAGTCTCCTTCATAGTCTTGAGTACGGGACAATGAAAAGTCCCTTAGGACACCGAATATCAGAGCCCAGAATCACCTAAGAGATCATCTAGGATGTCCCAGTTTATTGTAGAACCGGGTTCCTTCACTCTCAGGGATCTTGGCCCTGTCCTATTCACCAATTGCTATTTAGAAGTTTTCTCCTTAACCTTTTTTGGTCCAGACCTGTGATTTCATTGGTGTGGAGAAAGCTCTATGAGAAAACTCCCTCTCTCCAAAGCAGATAGATTGCTGTCCTGAAACTTATGGTAAAATTACAATCGTGACTCTGACTTTTATTAGTTGCCTGATAGTCAGAAACTAATTTCTTTATTCTGGACCTCAAGTGACGATCTCTGCTAAATGGGTAAAATAAGAAAAAAGATACATTATTTCAGATATATGTTGTAAAGAAATTGTTTTGTAAATATTAAAAAACTATAAAAAAGAGTTATTTTTGATAGCTATAAGAATCTCAATTTTCCTCTCTATTACTTTAGGTTTTAACGTCTCTATTTCACCTCTGCTGGGGGGGGGGGGAGGGGAAATGTACGGAAGAACTAGTTTAGGCATGGAAGCGGCCATCTTGAAAAAGGATCTTGATCTAGTCCGCCGGGCGTCGCCATTTTGGGATACGCCTCTTCCTTTTCCCCTATGACATTATAAAATAATACCACCAAAATTCTTTAAATGTCTCTTTTCCCGACGTCCATAAAATGATTTGTTGTCCTTTTAAGATGTAAATTTTTGTTTTATCTTCAGGAAATGAGAAGAATTCAGTTATTCTCTTCACTTCCTGCTCTCTGACGTACTACTTCCGGGTAATCGCAGGTGATCCAGGACCCCGTGACTCTCTGCTTTCCCTTTCCGGTGTTGGCGGCCCAAGCGGAGTAGCAGGTAAGGGACTGCGGCCTCCCTTCCATCTGTCCCCATCCTTCGACTAGAAGTCTTGGGTGGGTCCGGAGGCATCTCGGGAGAGAAGCTGGGGCTGTCCTCCCTTTATCGCCGCCGGTTTCTTTTGGGAAGAAGGGCGAAGGTCCGGGGATTGGGGGGTTGGGACCCGGGGAGGATCGCGACGGGGGAGAGCGGGGAGGTGCGGGTGTGAGGCCTGGTGGACTAGAGTTCTCTGGCACTGGAGTTGCGGAACGTGGGGCCCTGACTCTGGGAGATCCTGAAGGCTGTTGGACTGTGTGGGGCAACCCGGGGCCCGGGAGGGGAGTCGGCGCGGCTTAGTTCTCGGAGTTACACGTGGAAAGGAGGATTTTTGCACCAAAATGTTAGTGCTGGAAGAAATCTCCAGAGATTAGAGTTCAATTTACGTACGCGTGTGTTTTACATTACATACACTTAGTACTCCTGCTTCGTGAGATGTCTCGTAACAAAGCAAAATTGTTTAATACAGTGACCCAGTACGAAATGTGCAACATTTTGCATTTATAGCAACCGTCCACCTCCTTTTTTAAATGACCAAAATCTATTTTCCCTCCCCACCCTATCAAAAAACAGAAATTTCTTGTAACGATTCATAATTAAGCAAAACAAATAATTTTTTCTGGATTATCCTCTGGAATTGTGAATGGTCATTGTATCGACTACAGCTTTCACAGCATTTCCAGTATTAATGTTATTCTATAATTTGGTCTCCTAGTTCTATTTATTTTATTCTTGATCAGTTTGTGTCTTAGTCATTTATTTTTATAATATAGCTAATAGCATAAATTGTTATACCTTTACTCTTCATCAGTTCTTCTAAATCTATTTGAAGGTATCTTCTCATTTCTTACTACATAATGGCGTTCCATTACATTTTGAGTTTTCAGCCATTCCTTGATTAAGGGGGATCTTTAATTTTAGGTTCTTTTGCCAGTACAGAAAGAGCTGCCATAAATTTTTACTTTGACATGGGCCTTGCAGTAGGTTAACAGTTTCATTGCCTTGTAATTTTTTTTTTTTTTATCACATTCCAAATTGTTTTCTAGACATGTTATAGGTCCAACAATGCAACAATGTTTTCTTACAGCTCTTTCAAGGCTTGTGATTTTATTTATATATTAGCTCTTCTGGGTGAGTGAGGTAGAATTAGAATTGCTTTAATATGAATTTTCCTAATTGGCAGTGGTTTAGAGCATTTTTTCTCATGACTATAAATAGCCTGAGTTTCAGAGAACTATTTTTAAGCCATTTATCAATTGAGAATTGGCTTATGCATTTATGTCAGGTCTTTCCAACTTTTTAATTAGATAGAAGACACTTCTTTCTATCACTGACTTGTGGAGCAACTAAAGACTGAGTCTGTAAACCCTACTTAGTAGGGGCTTTTAAAATACATAGATATTTGTACTATCTATCTACTTAAAGAGAATGTAATGAGGAAAGCACTTTGTAAACCAACAATGCTTTCTACATGGCAGTTGCTCTATTTCCTCTGGGAGTTCAGATATCAGCACTCATTCTGTGTGATTTAGAAGTTGCATTTTATTATGGACCAAAAAGAGTTTAAATTGGAAGTACAAAATAAGTCAGATCTGTAATAGAGTGCAGTATTCTTAGATAAGCTGTTCTGCAAATTTAGTATGCTGATGAAACTATTTTGGATTTGGAAGGCTAGGTAAGGTAAGAAAAACATTGGATTTGAATTCAGAAAACTGAAGTTACAGACGGTTGCCACATATGCATATTTGGTAAATCATTTAATCTGGCCTTAGTTTCCAAATGTAAAATTAGGGGGGATAGACTAGATGGTCACTTGGGTCCTTTCCAACTCTTAAGTCAGTGAACCTATGTGCAAAGGACTTTCCTAGATTAGGTTATGGGGAAGATGAATAAGACAGTTTCTGTCTTTGAGAAGCTCCCAATCTGACAGATAATACTGGTTTATCTTTATGTAATATTTTATTCACATCAGCTCTTCTTTGAAGGAGGTAGGTTCAGAAGTGGGACCAAGTCTCCAATTCTACTACATATATACCGTTTCTTGGAACTGAACTCTTATAGCAATCAGAAACACTTCATCATGAGTTCTTATTCAGTGCTTTATTTCTGAAAAATGAAAGCTTATTGAGGGCAGGGACTGTTGCATTTACATGTTATCACATGATGGGACCCAAAGAAATTCTTAGTGTTGAGGATTTAGATCAGTCTAATGGCAATTGGTACTGGGAATAGGACCAGCTAAGGAAGGAAGAAAACATTAAGCAGTTGTCTGGTGAGACCTGGGTTCCAGTCTAAGCTCAGTTGTTCATGCTCTGTGAGATTTTTGGCAAGTCACTGCTTGTCTTTGGGTCTGTCTCCCTAGTTGTAAAAGAGGTCTTAGAGATGTTTTTTGATGCTAGTGTGTAGTCGCTCTAAACTAAATATTGTGTTTCTTGACTGTTAAGCTTTTGTATGAAGGATATGTTTACATAAAAAATGGTCTATATTTTCCATATTTGAACATGTATTTTTCTCTTTTGCCTAGAAATGGCACCTCGCAAAGGGAAGGAAAAGAAGGAAGAGCAGGTCATCAGCCTTGGACCTCAGGTTGCAGAGGGAGAAAATGTGTTTGGGGTCTGCCATATCTTTGCTTCCTTCAATGACACCTTTGTTCATGTCACTGATCTCTCTGGCAAGTGAGTATCTGGGTAAAGGGCCCACTGCGGTTTTTGTCTTTTTGCCTCAGATGAGACCAGGAATTTTAATTAATGTTGATGATGTCTTTGTCTGCAGAGAAACCATCTGCAGAGTGACTGGTGGGATGAAGGTCAAGGCTGACAGAGACGAGTCTTCTCCCTACGCTGCCATGCTGGCCGCTCAGGACGTTGCCCAGAGGTGTAAAGAACTGGGCATCACTGCCCTTCACATCAAACTTCGGGCCACAGGGGGAAACAGGTGTGTGCTCCTTGGTGTTTTCAGTGAGATGGTATGGCTTCTTGGTAATCAAAAAACTTATTACCCACTTAATTATAATCTAGCATTTTCCCCTAATTCACTATGACTTGCTCCTGCTACATAGATAGTAAACAAAAGAACTAGGATTCAAACTTTGGTCCCCTAGTTAGGTCCAGGTCTGTAAAATAGGGTCATCATTCCTCTATAACCTTGTTTACCAGGATGTTGTGAGGATGGAATGAGGCAATATATGTACAGTCCCTTCTAACCATGAAGTGCTCTGTAATATCGCACATACAATTGGAGCCCATGGGGTGTTTTAAAGTTTTATTCTCCTAGCTCAGGAATAGTTTAAGGACCTTTTTCTAACTTTGATGACTTTTTTTCAGGACTAAGACACCTGGCCCTGGCGCACAGTCAGCCCTGAGAGCCCTGGCACGTTCTGGAATGAAGATCGGGCGGATTGGTGAGTTGTTCCTTTCTTGTGGCTTATACATGATTGCATGCAAGGAGAACCTGATTGTATTACTGTAGTTCTGTTCAGAGGTAGATGACTGACTATTGAAAGTACTGGTTCTGATCAGATAGACAGAACCAGGAAGGAATGTCGCATAACATTTCATCACCAAACGTATTCTTCCCCCTCCCTTCTTTTTTCAGCAGGATTCTGATTGTCTTTTGACTAATCTAGTTCTTCTATTTTCTACGTTGTGTTAGATTCCATTTTAGAGGGTTGTGAGGTCTCTTACAACTCTAGTATTAGTTATATATTTGAAAACTTCCTAATATTATTGTAAGGTCCTAGAAACATGATGTTTTCTCTCTTCCTTTCCACAGAGGATGTCACTCCAATCCCCTCTGACAGTACTCGCAGAAAGGGTGGTCGCCGTGGTCGCCGTCTGTGAATGTCATTTGCTGGATTATTTTTGTCAATAAAAGTGTCACAATGGTCTGTTTGCCTCTGGTGTTCTCAAATGGCATATTCATCTGATGCCATCTGCTTTGAAGTGTCTATCTTTTTTTGTCTCACAAAGATTCTTTTTGTGGCTTAGGGCCCATGTCTAGGGCATTAATTTGGGAAAGCTATTTAACAGTAATATCACTAATATTAAAAGGTTAAAAAAAAAATAACACCAGTAAGAATGGCTTGGCTAGAAATCAGTGCTTTAGTAGTACTTTCTAACTGTTGGATTGTTAATGCCTAAATTACATTTTGCATTGCTAACTATTGTAATGTGAAAGTTATTCTTAAACATTGCCTGGTGTTTTTTGCTTTTCTTATGCTAGGCTGTGAGTCTGTTATACCCTGACTCCCATAAAGATTTGTTACCAAAGGTAACGTGTTTCCTTTTGGTCTCAACTGGCCCATTTTAAAATAGATGTTGGATTAAATGATCCACAAAGTTTCAAACTATATTAAAGTTTGTTAGAAGGAATGAAATGGGAATCATACTTAAATCTTTGGAACACTAGAGAAATATTATATTCTAAGGTTCTTTTCTGTTTTAAAATGCAAAACTATTATTTACTGTTTTATAAACTAATGTCCAAAGGGGAGAGAGCACTCTTCAGAGAAGCATAATAAGTAAGCCTTATTTCTTCATTTCTGTAGTCATACCTTCTTAACTTGTCCCTTAACCCTAAAAGTAAAGGTGAGGTTCAAGGGGATGATGGAGATTAAGGAGCAGGGATTGCTTTTACCTTAACCTGTCATAGGGAAAAAGCCCATTTTGGTCTGGTAGTTCCAGCTGCTGATAGTTTAGGAATGGGATTTATACAACTGATGTCACAGGATTTAGGCAATAAAGTTGGCATTTATATGTTGCTAAATGTTACCAAAGTGGAGCAAAACCTGGTCCTGCTTTTGGAAAACTCGGGACCAGTTTAGAAGGGAACTCAGATTCAGAAGTGGGATGTAAGAAAATCAAGGCAGTCTCTGGGATGTCATTTTGAGGTAGAAGGGAGAGGTAAACCAGCAGAAAAGATTAAAATGTTTTGTTTGCATAGTTCATGATCCACATTAAAATTTAGACTGTCAGCTCCGTAAAAATAATTTCCATGTCTCCAAATACCAAACTGGTATTTACTTAATAAATGATTGTTACCTGTTTAAAAAGCAAATGATTAGAGAACATGGATCACATTGGGGTCACCTGTGGAAGGAAATTTGTCTAAGTTTCCTTCCACAAAAAAGAAAAAATCAAGTAATTAATGGGAAAACTATGCAAATATTAGGTAACTCCTCATGTGACTTGATACTTTAAAATTTCATGAATAAACTTGGAGAGATGAGCCCAATGTTTGGAATATGGCTGAAAACAGTTGTGAGGGTCAGAATAGCAATCAGTAGCTGGCGTTTATGAAGCATTTAGGTTTGCAAAATTCTCATTTGATTTGAAAACAATGTAATTTCTCATAGTTAAATAACTAGTGTCAAAAGAATTTGGATCCAGATCTCCTGAACATTTCAGTGTTCTTGCCACTATAACTTGTTTTCTCTTTAAAAGGAGAGAAAATCTGGTAACTGTGTATGGGTAGCACTTTGATAAAGACCAACAGATACAGAAGTGGTTGTGGTAACAGAAAAGTAACCAGTTTAAACTTTTTATTGTAAACCCTTAAGTAAATATTTATTCAGGATGCTATTTTCCCTCCCTTCCCCTCCATTCACTTTTGTATTTATAAAGCACATGCATGTACTATAGGAATATGGACAAAACTTAGAAGGGATGGTAATTAAGCAATTTTTAAATTTTAAGTTACAAAAATTGTATTTTAAGAGCAATGCCATCTTTCATTTTAATAGTAATTTTAGAAGTTCTGAATTTAAATCAGTTGCTTTTTTTAATGTCATTTAGCTAAATTAAACAACATACAAACCTTGAAGCCTTTTCTAATTGTAAGCTATTAACTCATTTCCATCATTCCTGATAATAGGAATTAGTTGAAATAATATGTAATGGTTTCAAATATATATATCATGTATATGTATGTGTGTATATATATACATATATATATACACTCATATTTTATATCCTCATTTTAGAGGTGAGAAAACAGGCCCAGATTAAGATACTCGCCCTAGATCTGAGCAAGCATGTAAGATTTGAATTTAGAACTTTGATTCCAGCACTGTCCCCTGTAAACAAGATGCTGTGTTTTCCTTTTTTGTCTTAACCATTTTTAACAAATGATTCCAAAAACCCACTAAAATTGGGAGATTTTAAACAGGTTAGAAAATTCTATTTCCAGATAAGTTTGGATAACAAAGCAGATACTACTCATAGAGCACATAGCACATAGAAGATGCTTAATAAATGGTTGTTCCCCTTTTTCCAGAAAGAAGTCTATAGATAATCTGTCATTGTTGGTAACAAGCATATTAAGTGTCTTGCTAATCATGGCTTCATACTATCATTAGTTAATATCAAAGTACAATACACTCAAGTGCAAGATTTGTTATTACAAAATAGGTAAAAAATACTTTCCAGATAATTTTGAGGGGGCTGTTGACTTGTTAGATCATGTCATTAATTTTACTTTGTAACTTGGCTAACAGCCTATTATACTTGGAATAAAATGTCAGCTCTGCCATTTTCTGGTTTACTTGTGCTCAAATTAGTATCTTCAATCTCCATTTTCTTTGCAGGAATATTTTAAAGCCGCTTATTTTGCAAGGGCTAGTTAATTTAGTAAAAACTATATAATACTATCTAGAAATTACATAATCAAGCACATGTAATTTGCAATACTTTTTTTAATACAATGAACAGGAATAAGGGCACAACTGAATTCACCTTCCCTCCTATACTTTGTGAGGACTCCAAGAATGAGCCAAATCGGTGCTCCAATGTTAATTCATATATTAAATATTTAGTATACTGATTTTTTTAGGTTAAGTAAAGTAATTTTTTTTCTGCACCCCAGCTCTGTCATGTGCATTTAACAAGCCATGCTTGTTCAAGCCTTTGAGGTACATTTCTTGTACTTGAGAGACCACTGCTAGAGCTCCCTGGGAGAGAAGGCAAATAAAGGATGAATATGGGAAGTATCACACACCTGGCATGGATAAATGACAGCAGTGATGAGGGTGGGAGCAGGAGGAGGAGGACAATTTGTACTGATGACTCAGCCAAGAGCAGTGGAAAGAAATCCTTGTTTCAATAAGACTGGTTCGTTTTTCTGAAAGATGATGGGAACTGTTATTCTATGCCTGATTAAATTAAATCCAATCCAACACACACTTCTTAAACTTAGTGCAAGGTTTTGTGCTTGACGTTGAAAAAGCACAAAGGAGTTACAAAGCAATTTCTAAGTTTACTAGGCCAGCACTTATAAGTGCTGAAAGAGCTGAAGCAGTTCTTGTCCTGAAAGGGTTTACATTCTAATGTGAAAACAGCTTATGCTAGAGCTTGAGAGCTGGGAAGGGGTCTTTTGGTTTGGAAAATAAGATTATGCCGAATGGACCCTTTCAAGCCCATGCAAGCATTGTTCAGGAGGTAGGCCAAGGGGACAGAATCCTTACCCTCCTCCTTTACTGCAAACTAGGGCTTTTAGACAGTGACCCCCAAATAATGTGTTCTATGGCTAGTCAGTGAATTAGAAGGGTATGATGTCATCTGTAGCCAGGCAGATGGGAAATTTGAGGAAGCCAAAAGGGTTGGTATTCTTGGGAAGCTCAGAAGGCTGTTATCCATGGAGTAACCAGATAGGCTGCTGAAGTCATGACCCATGAAAGTCCCCCATGATTTTGAGTCTGGATTCAGAAAGGAAGATTATGCTAGAGTATCACAGTTACCAAGGTGACACCTCAAGTCCATTCGAGGCTCAATTTATGAACATTTTCCCCTGTGTCCAGCCTCAGACCATTTTCACAATCTTTAATCTACCAACTGCTAAAGCCTTTTAAATAGGATATGGGATAAATAAGGTGCCTATACATTTGTTTATGTCCTGTGAATAAGAAAATTGGAAAAACAGAAAGGAAATAGAAAGGGAAAGAACTGGATCACTTAGCCTGGACTAAAGATTACCCTAGCTTTGATTTAAAACTAATTATAGTATGAGCACTCAGATTCATAAAATCTAGTTGAATTTTATCACCTATTTAGTAATTATAATCAATGCTATAAAATAATGTCCAGAAATAGCACTGTACATTCTTTCTAGAAAATAATTTGAACTTAAAATGCAAGTTTGCTCTGTTTATTCTGAAATCATCTGTGAAATCAGATGCCTTTCAGAAATGATTCTACCTAGCAATACTTGACATCACTAACCAATCTAATCTTTATTGGTTGTTGGGTTCTATAGTCTGGGTTTCCTTTTTGGGGTTGGAGGGATATGGCTGGAGAAGGTTTAGAAGACAGGAAGCAAGAATAGAGGGGGATGATGGAAAAAGGAAGGAAAGCTGGAAAAAATCTCTGCCTCCTCAGAGATTGTGTTCAGAATCTAAACAGGTGTGTAGAAGGTCAAGTAGGGTAGTTAGGTGATGTTGCACACCTTTATGAGCACATAGTTTGTAAAATAAGTTTAAAAAATGTTTTGCTAGGCGATAAGAAGAATGGTTTCCATTTTGCTCAGGTCCTAGTGAGGAAAATTGCCTGACTAGAATAGAAGAAGCTTGTTGATTTTGGAAGGAAATTCAAGTAGAAGCCAGAATTTAGAGAGCCTTGTGTGGTAGGACAATGTTTAGATTTGGATCAAAAGCCCACAGCTTTCCAACTAGAGATAATCTACAGGTCATTTTTAATACCCTCATTTTACAGATAAGGAAATTGAGTCCCAGAGAAATTAGGTGATTTATCCACAGTCTCCCAGGAAGTAAATGGTTGAGTCAAGATTCCAATCCAAGCCATCTGACCCCAAGTTATAGACTTCCCACCACTAAACCACATCACCTCATCTTGCTTAAAATAAATTTATCAATAATTCTACTAGGACTAGGGGAGAGAAGAAGAATGGTGACAGGCTTATTGTTGGAACTTATCTAGGCAAAGAAATAAGGTATTTTCTCCTCAAAATTGTATATAGGATATTATATTATCCTGTTATTATAACTATTATATGTTAATACAGTGACCCAGTACAAAACTGCAACATTTCACATTTGTGGCACAACACCTCCCCTCAGCTTTTTTTTAAATGACCAGAAATCTATTTTCCCTTCCCACCCTACTAAAAAGAAGAGGGAATTTCTTGTAACAATTCACAATCAAGCAAAACAAATTATGTGTCTCTGGATTATTCTCCAGAATCATGAATAGTCATTGTATTGACTACAACTTTCATAATTTTTTCCCAGTATTGGTGTTATTGTATGAGGCTCCAGAAAGGGAAAGGGGAGATGTGGGTGGTGCAGCACCAGCAGCTGGCAAAAAAATTGGATAGCTAGCAACCACCAATCATCACAGTGCCTCTGGGTGAGTGGGAGATCCAGGCAGGAAAAGGTTAAATGTGGCCTTGCTTGCTTTCTGGCCTAGGTGGCCCGGCATCTGGTGAGGAAATTGCAAGGGTGATGAATTAGATCATCCTCAGAGTGAGAGGCTAAGTGGAATGGGTGACTGCCCACTTTCTACCAGAGGAATACAAAATCTACACAAGTTTAAATTTGTTGTTACCTGCCTCAAACTATAAAGAAGAATTAAAGATTGAAGATCTTGAATACATTAATACATTAAAGAATGGAGGACCTTGAGAAAAAGGGATTTCTCTCTCTTCTCACTTGAGAGAATTTGTGATAAGGAAGAAAGTTGTATATAATCTGACATGAAGCCTAAGTTTTGGAGAGTGGATTTCAAAGTATTCCACAAAAGGATAGAGAGAGGGTTCAGAGGAGACGTAAAATTCTTCAGGGACAAAGTTCAGGAGTGATAGGAAGTTTTCTAAATATATAAAGAAACTTGTGTCTAGGAAGAAAACTTATTAACACAAATGAAGGTGTTGGAAGCAAGGACAGGTACTAGAGAATAGATCCAACAGTAGTTAGAATAGTAGATAGAGTTCTGGACCTGGAGTTGGAAAGTTCAAATCTAGTCTCAGTCACTTGACACTGTGGCCCTGACAAATTTCCTCATCTGTAAAATCTGAGTAATCATAGCACTAATTTCCAGTATTATAAAGATAAAATGAGATAAAATGTTAAGGTGCTTTGCAAATCTTAGAAAAAAAATTACCTAGATAGACGTTGCTAATAGCTAGCATTTATATATGGGTAGTTTTTTGTGTGTTTGTTTCTAAGAAGGGCAGCTAGATGATGTAGTGGATAGAATCCTGAACCTGAAGTCAGGAAGACACCTTCCTTCCTCAATTCAAATCTGACCTTAGACACTTGAACTGTGTGACCCTGGGCAAGTAACTTAATCATGTTTGCCTCAGTTTTCTCATCTATAAAATGAGCTGGAGAAGAAAATGGCAAATCACTTCGATGTCTTTGCCAAGAAAACCCCAAGTGGAATCATGAAAAGTTAGGCAGGACTAAAAAATGACTGAACAGCAGCAAGCACAACTATAAGATCCTCTAGTAGTATTAAAAGCAAAAATAAGTTGGAGATGAAAGTTAAGGATGGTAAAGTTTTTGGTTTGTTGATGTCAGGGACAAGAATAAAATCAGAGAAAGCATGGAAATCCCACTTGTCAGAAGTAGGCCTGAGGATAATAAAAGACAATGAAAAGGAGGAATTGAGTTTATTTTGCTTCTGTTTTCCAAGGAAAATGAAGATAGAATAAATGACAGCTAGAAACTGAAAACTGTAAAAGAGTACATAAGTGCCCTTCATTAAGTTCAGGAATGTCCAGATGAACTACATCTGAAATATCTGGTAGATGTGACTGATGATGGCTGATGGTGAGAGGCACTGTAGGACTAGGGAAAAGCAAACATTGCATCTTCTTCAAAATCAGGGAAGTGTGAAATCTGCAATCTCTATGCCAGTAAGCTTGATTTCAGTTCCCTGCAAAACCTCATATAATATTGAAGAAATAGTTTCTGATCATCAAAAAAAGGAAGTGACACTCACTGAGTCAAAGTGACTTCATCAAGAAAAACTCTTATGTCACATCAAACTCTATATTTTGGACAAGGTAGATGAAGGATATGCTATACTCATAATAAGTTAGATTTCAGTCACACATTATATAAAGTTTCCAGTAGAGGATTCTGAAGGTTGAAAGATCCAACCCCCAGAGAGGTCATTAATCAGTTGATGCTGATTTGGAGGGAGGTCTCCAATGAAGTGTTCTGCCCTTGGCTCTGAACCTTGACATTTTATTAGTGACTCAAACAAAGGGATAGGACACATCTTTTTTTTCTCTCAATAGTATTTTATTTTTTCCAAATACATATAAAGATAGATTTCAACATTCATTTTTGTAAAACTTTGTGTTCCCAGATTTTTCTCTCTCCTTCCCTTGTGTCTCCTCTCCCCAAGACAGCAAACAATCTGATATAGGTTTTTTTTTTTTGCAATTCTTTTAAATATATTTCCATATTTGTCATGTTGTACAAGAAAAATCAGACCAAAAGGGAAAAATCCATGAAAAAGGAAACACAAGATGAAAATACTATGCTTCAATATATATTCAATTTCCATACTTCTCTTTAAGGATGCAAATGAAGTTTTCAAAGGACACATCTTGACAAATATATAGATAATAAATTAACATTTCTATAGTACTTACTATGTGTCGAAAGCTTTACAAATATTATTTAGTCTGGAAAGAATTACATGCACTGATGCTAAGTGAAATGAGCAGAACCACGAAAACACTGTACACAGTAACAGCTACATTGTATGATGATCAACTATGATAGACTTAGCTCCTCTCAGCATTAAAGAAATCTAAGACAATTCCAATAGATTTGGGGTGAAAAATGTCATTCATATCCACAGAAAGAGTTATGGAAACTGAATGCAGATTGATGCATACTATTTGCACCTTTTTTTGTTTGTTTTTTCTTTCTTGTGGTTTTTCCCTTTTGTTCTGGTTTTTCTTTTACAACAGGACTAATATGGAAATATGTTTAAAATGATTGTACATGTATAAAGTATATCAAATTGTTTGCTCTCTTGGGGAAGGGAAAAGGAAGGGAAGGAGGGAGAAAAAAATTGAAATTCAAAAATCTTTTTTTCTTTTTTTAAAAAAACTAATTAATTAATTAATTAATTTTATAATGACTTTATATTGACAGAACCCATGCCAGGGTGATTCTTTTTTACAACATTATCCCTTGCACTTGTTTCTGTTCCGATTTTTCCCCTCCCTCCCTCCACCCCCTCCCCTAGATGGCAAGCAGTCCTATAAATGTTAGATATGTTGCAGTATATCCTAGATACAATATATGTTTGCAGAACCAAACAGTTCTCTTGTTGCACAGGGAGAATTGGATTCAGAAGATAAAAATAACCCGGGAAGAAAAACTAAAATGCAGATAGTTCACATTCGTTTCCCAGTGTTCTTTCTTTGGGTGTAGCTGCTTCTGTCCATCATTTATCAACTGAAACTGAGTTAGGTCTCTTTGTCAAAGAAATCTACTTCCATCAGAATACATCCTCATACAATATCGTTGTCAAAGTGTATAACAATCTCCTGGTTCTGCTCATTTCACTTAGCATCAGTTCATGTAAGTCTCTCCAAGCCTCTCTGTATTCATCCTGCTGGTCATTTCTTACAGAACAATAATATTCCATAACATTCATATACCACAATTTACCCAGCCATTCTACAATTGATGGGCATCCAGAAATTCAAAAATCTTATAAAATGAATACTGAAAATTATCTTTACATGTAATTGGAAAAAATAAAATACTATTAAGTGGAAACAAACAAGTATTATTTTTATTAGATCCTTACAACAACCTTGGGAAGAAGATTCTGTTATAATCTCCATTTTACAAATGAGGAAATTGAGACAGACTACTTGATTTGCCCAGGATTCCATGGTTAGTAAGTGTCTCAGACTGGATTATGAACTAAGGTTGCTCTGACTCCAAGCCCAGGACTCTATGCACTGCACCATCTAGCTAGATTATACAAAGCTAGGAAGAATAACTAATGTACCCGATGATAAGTACCAAAAAAATCTGGATAAGGTATAGAGACTAATAAAATGAAAGTGATTAAGCATAAATGTAAAACTCTCTATTTGAGTTTACATATCCTACTTCACAAGTACAAGATAAAAAAAGTCTAGCTGGATAATTTATATCAAAGGCATCCCAAAGGTTTTAGTGAACTGCAACATCAAAATGCATCAATAATGACAATCAAAATCTGACCTTGTTACTCAATTATGTCCAACTCTCTGTGAACAGAGTTCACAATGGGGGGTTTTCTTAGCAAAACTACTGGAGTGATTTGCTCTTTCCTTCTCTGGCTCATTTGACAGATGAGGAAACTGAGGAAACTGAGACTTGCGCAGGGTCACACAACTAGAATGCTCTGAGTCACATTTGAACTCAGGTTTTCTTATTTCCAGTCCATTGCTCTATCCCTGTGTCGCCTACTTCCCTCTTAGGCTGCTTTAAGAAAGAATAGTGCTCAGAATGAAGAAGGTGGTATTTTTGCTTTCCTCTGTCCTGATCAGATTACATTTATAGGATTTATATCACATCTTAGGAGACATTAAAAAAAGCTGGAGTATTCAGAGGGGAATGGACCAAGATGATAAGGGGACTTAAGACAAGGTGACGGACAAATGTGCCACATTAAAACTGACTAAAAGAATGGGAAATTTTTAGCTTGAATAAACAAAGGAAGGCATAAAAGCTGTCTTCATTTTATGAAAGGTTGTCATATTGAAAAGGGACTAGATTAGTTTCATTTGGATATAGAGGGGACAAAGCAGAAAAATGAATGGCAGCTGAAGAGAGGCAAATTCAGGTCTGATGTCAGTGAAAGTTTCCTAATAATGACTATAGAGATAAGGTATGGGTTATCTTAGAAGGTAACAGGTTTTCTATCACTGCTGAGTACCTTGTGGGATCATAGATTTAGAACTAGAAGCAGCTACAGAGAGTATCTAGTCCAAACCTCTATTTTTTAACATCTTTTAATCTTATTTTTATTGATGGCTTTTGTTTTATGACACTCTGATTACCAGATAAATTCATTCCTTCTACCTCCCCAGAATCCCTTGTAACAAAGAAGAGGAAAAAGAAAGAGGAGAAAAATAGTTCAACAAAAGTAAACAAAATATCAAATATGTCAAATGGCATATGTAATATTCCATATTCATTGTTCTTCACCTTCTCAATGAAGAGAGGGAAATTCATTTTCTCAACTTTTTTCTAGGGTTTATTGGCTCTTAATTATGAATCATCCAGTTTTTAAGTTTGGATTTTTTGTTTGTTTTTGTTTTTCCATTTACATACTATAGCTTTGTAAATTGTTTTCCTGATTCTAAGTCTTTCCATATTTTTCTGAATTCCTCATATTTGTTCTTTCTTATGCAGAAATATTCCATTACATCCATTATATGTAACATATTCCATTACATAACCTTTTGTTTAGCCATTTCCCAGTGAATGGGCAACTACATTGTTTCCAATTTGGGGCTATCACAAAAAGTAATGCTATAAATATTTGGTAACATAGGGTCAAATTCAGCCTTTGACCTCCTTGAAATAGATCCTTAGCATCAGGACATCTGAATCAAAGAATATTGACTTTTTTTTTTTTTTAAGCAAATTGCTACACTTACTAGTTAACTCCTTTTTTCTTTGTAGTAATAATTGCAATTTGCTTTCAAGAATTATTAGACCAATCCATAGCTCTGCCAATAATGTATTTGTGTGATTGCCTTCCTGCAGTCCTTTCAGCATTGATTATTTCCATTGTCTAGATATTAGCAGACATCCTGTTTTCTAGAGCTAAGGACCAGCAAGCAAGCTATAACTTGAGTTTGGTATAACAACAATCCTTTGAACTCACCCTCTGGCAAATTCAGTCATGGGATTTACTAATCAATATATTGCAATATATTGCAAGAACCAATTAACTTAAGGAAGGAGAAGGAAACCTTAGGAAAAGAGACATGAATAGACAAAAGGAAGCTGGAATTCAAAGAGCTCGGGAACAGGGAGGGTGACCACAGAAGGTCATCCTTATGGGATGTTAGAGCTCCATGCCCATTAAGGTTTGAAGGGCAGAGGAATATTTTAGGAAGCAACTGAATAAAATAATACTTAATATAATATATGTAATGATTTAGATTTGTTGGAATTTCCCCATTTATCAGGAGATCCTGACCTGAAAACTAAAACTGCAGCTGACATGTTGCAATAGAAAGTAATCAATCACATCTCCCGATATGGTAACAATCCTGTACTTGTAATTGCTAAGTGAACTAAACCAGGTGCTGCATTTCTGTACCTGCCATACTAACTCTGGTTCTGTACCTTACTAGATGATCACAGGGTTCAATATCCCTGGCAACCTGAGGCAAATCACAATGGCATTTGGGGTTAAGGCAAGTGGGCAATTGCCCAGCATCACACAGCCAGGAAGTATTAAGTGTCTGAGACCATATTTGAACTCAGATCCTCCTGACTTCAAGGTTGGTGCTTTATCCACTGTGCCATCTAGCTGCCCCAATCTGCCCCAATCTTCCCCAATCACAAAGATTTTAATAACTTGGAAACTGTTCCCATAGGACTGAAGAATGTATTGTCCCCCAAATGCCTCCAAATGTGGGAACTTACTCAAGATCTAAGAATGACTGTGTTGTGGCTCAGCCTCTTGTAGTTTTCATGCTTAAAAAACCTACCCCTACCATAGGCAAGTAATCCTTTCTTCCCAGGAGAACTTTGCTTAAAAGCTGTTCTCCTCACTCTGAAATTAAACTGCTAGTTGATTCCTGACTCAAGTACTTCTAGCCAGGTAGATACTGGACTAGTCTTGACTACATTTAAAATTCTTTTATCGACATTTTTTCCATTTTGCTGAATATGAGACTGAGATAGAGAGAGAGAGAGACAGAGACAGAGACAGAGACAGAGAGAGACAGATTGAAATTCAAACCCAGGTCCCCAAATATCAAATTCAGTACTTTTTCCACTTTAACAGACTGATGGATGACTACATAGCAATCATTATTTGGATTGGATTCTGAGATCCTTCAACTCTGACATTCTGTGCCAACTCTGAGAATGCTATGCATTCTATTCTATCCTCAAACCTTCTAGATGTAGTCTGATCAACTTATTATTAGCATAGGGAATTATTATTAATAGTAGCTTAAGAGAAGCTGGGAGAATTATTCTTCCATTCCATTCCCAGCCTATGTTTGGCAGGGAAAGTGGCAACATTCCAAAGATTGATTGCTGTCATTCTGGGGCAAGAGCAGACTGGCTTAAGGAAGGAGAAAAAAACCGTAGGAAAAGGGATATGAATGAAAAATTATAACTACTATGTATAGACAAAAGGAAGATGGAATTCAGAGAGTTTGGGAACAGGGAGGGTGACTACAGAAGATTTTTGCTCCTTATGGCCATTAAGGTTTGAAGGGCAGAGGAATGGTTTTTAGGAAGCAACTGAACAGAATAATACTTAAATACATCATGGGGGAAAGGTTAAAAAAAGAATTAGTTATCCCTTACACTTTGAAGGTGTAGGGACATAGTGTTCTTGAAAATCCATATAAAATTTTTTGACCCTTCTTATCAGAGAAGTCTGAATTATCATGGTATTAAAAGATAAAATATATTGATATTATATAATATTATATATATATATTTTTTATGCATTTTGAATTTCTAAACTTTTTTGTGTCATCTGTGGCTTCCACAAAATTCCAAAAAAAAATTACCATTTAATATCGCGATATGTCAAAACTGCAATGGGGAAAGTCATGATATGAAAGGGAAATCTGTATATGCTTTGTCTTTCCTTAGGCCTCTGTGTCTGTTTCACATGGCTCCCACCTTGGTGGTGCTATTTCTATGAGGAAGCTAGTTCAATGGGTACGACCTTTGTAGTAGTGATACCACACTACCACCCCCCCCCCCCCCCACACACACACTCTTTTGATCCCTAACCAGGCCTCAGTCTAATACCTTATATTCATAGAATCTAAGGATGAAAAGAGACCTCAGGGATCATTTAGTGTGCCATTCTAAGAATTCCTGACTCTGCCCTTACTTGAACATTCCTAATGATAACTGTCACATTATTTTGGAAGGAGCGTCATTTTATTATTAAACATTTACAATTAATAGACTTTTTTCTTATAGTAAGCCTATTGTTGCCTCTCTGTAACTTCCATCTACGGATCCTACTTTTGCCCTATAGGCTCACAAAGAATAAATCTGCTCTCTTTTCTTTGTGACAGTCATTCAAATATTTGAAGACAACTGTAATATTTTCTTAAGTCTTTTCTTCTCCAAGCTGTTTAGCCTGGAGAAGAGAACAGCTCCTTTGGGGAGTGGGGGTGGTGGGTGGTGATGGCAGAGAAAGACCTATCTGAATAAAAATAGTCATAGCAGCTTTTTTTTTTTTTTTCATAACAGCAAACTGAAAAGAATTCATATGACCAATAACTGGAGAAGAGCTGAACAAACTATAGTATACAAATGCCATAAAATATTATTTTACCATAAGAAATGGTAAGTACAAAAAATGCAGAGAAATTAGGGAAGTTGTATAGAAAGGAATAGAGTGAAATAAGCAGAATCAGAACCATCTGCATATGAAGAGAACTGCTTGACAAAAAATATGGTGACTACTGCCAATCCAAAATACAAAGAAAGATTAAAAGGGGAACCAGAAGCAAACAGAATTGGGTTTTGGCTATTATTTTGATAAATCTAATATATACTTTAAAAAAAAGCCACATAAAGGAAGGAAAAGGAGGTCACTTTTAATCATTTCTCATTGGAATCCACTTTTTCTAGCTACCCCACTCTGAATAGATTCCAGTTTGTCAATGTTTCTTTTAAAATGCTGCACTCAGGAAGAAAAAACTCCAGATGGGCTGCCTAACCTCCACATTGATTCCTTAACCTTGGCTACTGGCTCCTAAATGCCTGCCATTAGTTACAAGGGGAGTGGAAAGAGTGTGAGTGGTTCAAGAAATCCCATCTCCATTACTATAAACACAAGTCAGATCGATAGTCCAGATGGCAGTTTGTTACTTAACTATGAACCACTTCCCCTCCCCCCAACCAAATGCAAAAAATCCTTAAGGATTGTCTAATCTCGCAGAGTGGTCAGAGACTTTGTTCCCCTTTCCCAGCCTAGTTTTGTTGAAACTTTGGGAAAGTCATGCTTCCTCACCTACAAAATGGAGGCTGGTGGTTTCTTCATAGGGTTTTTAAAATGGCAAACTAAGTTCATGCTCCGTCCTAACTTGGAAAGGTAGGGGATAGGTTTAGAGAAATATCCTCCTTTCCTCCTCACACACATAGTAATGTTTAACACTCTGAAGTTGTAAGGTTGAAGAAACCAAACAGAACATGGGACCTGAACCACACTTTGGGGTTAAGGGCCATATGCAAATACAACTGGCTTCCACAGGGTATCCAAGTATAGTTCCTTCATTCAAATGTGCAAACATTTATTTAGCTTTTGCTAAAACAAAACACTGGTGCCCCAAAGTTAAAAAAAAAAAAAAATGGAAGAATTTGTATCCACAAAGAGATTATATTGCCTCTTGGAAACACAGTTACACAAGAAGCCAAAGGAAAATATGGAGGCAGTTTTTGCCCCTTGTCAGCAACCTATCCAGTTAGGAGTTACCTATGAATTAATTTAGACTCCTAAACCTTATTGATCTTCCAGAACCAAAGGAATCAGAACAATCTAAATTAGTTGCTTAAAAGCAGCAGGATGTTGGAGAGGTGGAAAGAACCTATTTTGCTTCTTCAGAAGCTCCTTACAACCTGGTGCTGTCTAATCTCAGATCTAGTCAGATCTGAGTGATGAGGGATTGACAATATCCTAGACACCCTCATCTTCCCATTGCCCTCCCTTGCCTTGTAAAGAACCTTTTCCTGTGAGTCAACAGAAGTTTCTCCGTTGGGAGAATAGGGAAGCAGGGGCCCCAGACATTAAAAGTTCCCATGGCATGTTCTGGCATCCTGGTTGTTTTATGACCCTTTTGTGTAGAATTATCCAATCCACTTATATCTTCTAGTGATCCTAAAATTTGAAGACCCATGGATCAGATACACTTTAGTGGCATTAGGTTTCTATAATATATTCCTCCTTCTCAGAGGAGTTTTTAGAATGAGGCAGTTTCCCTAGCTGAGACACGGGAGTTAACATGGCACAGTAGCAAGGAGTAGATTTCAAGTTACACAACCTGGATTCAAATCCTATTTATTGTTGGGGTGACTCTGTGTCAATCATTGAAATTATTTAGACCTTAATATCCTCATCTGTTGTTGGGCCAGATGACTTCTAAGTTCCCTTTCAGCTCTAGAGACATAATCTTATCTGCATGAGCGCAGCCAATTTTCTTACTCTCTCTAGGCCTGTTTCTTCCTTTGTAAAATAAGGAGTATGAGTTATATTATCTGCAAGCTCATTCTATCTCGAAATTCTATGAATCTTTAGATGGCAGATCTGGAAGGGACCATGTAGCACTGAATGACAGAGATAGAAGGGACCTTAAAGGATGGGTATCAGAATCTTAGAACAAAATGTCAGAACTGGAAAAAACTAACAAAGTATTGGTCAATCAGTAAAATATTTATTGAGCATACTACTTAGGTGCTAAATGTCAGAGATGGAAGAAACCTTAGAGATGATCTGGGCCAAATCCTTCATTTATAAGGGAAGAAACTGAGTTATGAAGACAAGGGATTCATGGTCACATATTAGTTCTTTCTGTCCCTGCCAATCTCAAAATGGGGGAGTCAAAAAAATTGCCTTTCCATCGGTTAGCACTATCTCTGGAAGCAGGAATTATGTTGGCTTTTCCTTATCTCTATTTTTTCTAATGGTCCAAAGAGCTCTCTCTTCATAAAGATCTGCCTAGAAGCAAGTGATGCTGCCGGCTCAGCCAATGGGATGACAGGACTCCCTACCTGAATCAAGAACTCCCCTTCTTCCTTGTCCACTGAAGTGGGAGAGGGGTGGCAAGAGCTGAGTTGGGTATTTCCAACTTAGACTTTCACTTCTACTAAATGGGTGGGTTGGCTTTTCTCTGAACAAATCAAATTTCTTTTCAGCATCTATTTGAAGAACTGACCTGGGAATATCAGGGTTAGAGAACCCAAGACAGCAGAGGAAGTCAGACCAGCAGCAGCTGAAGACTGAGGAGCAAACCAGCTGCACCTACCATGGAGGACCAGCGAGACCTCATCTCCAATCATGAGCAGCAGCCCATGCTGGGAGGAAGGGCAGGAGGACAACACCGGTATAGTAATTTTAAAAAGAAAAAAAAAAATCATCCTTCTTTGTAGAATCTTAGAATAGGAAGAGGTTGAGCAAATCTAGTCTAATATGCAATGTCTATATGTTTGTCTAGCCAGCCATATAGCATAGATAGACAGACAGACAGATAGATTAGAGAGACAGAGAGAGACAGACACAGAAAGAGAATGAATTTTCTCCTAATCAATGGAGTTGATGGGAATCAGAACCAGCTCAAAAGATGAGGTATTCTCAACTGGGACTCAAAACAGATGATTTTCTCTTAAGATTTTCTCCTCTCCTTCCTTTTTTATGAATATCCTATTTCCTTGTTTCAGGAGCAGTTTAGGTTGGTGGGTAATAAGCTTCAAAGATTTAGAACTGAAAAAAGCCTAGGTACTTGACTAGTTTGATCCTTTCATGCTACAGGTGAGTAGCAGCGCCAGGGCTCACACTGTGGCCCTTCCACTGCTTCCTTTGTTAGAAATGCATCATTTTGGAGCTCATAGCACGCATTTCTAATAGCAATTTAAGGTTTATAAAGTGCTTTTTTCCCACAACTATTCCATGAGGCAGGAACCATGAATATTATGCTTACTTTACAGGTTTCTAGAAGGGAAAGCTTTGACTTTCCTGTTTACCCATTACTGCTTCTACCTTCTAACTCCATTCTGAATCTCAAGGGATTCCCCACTCCTTACCCCCCAACCCTCACCCCCTCAGAATTTTCTTGGTCCAAACCCTAGGGACCTGGTATTTATTTGGGGACTTTCTTCTAGGATGCTTCTCATAGTTCCTCATTGTGACTTCCCAAGGGAGGAATGTCCTTCCCCTCCCCCCAAAAAAATCTCTACCTCTAATAGTAATGCATTTTTCTCTTTCCCCTCTCCGCTGCTTTCTGTTGCTTTGGTATCCTCATGCAAACCTTTCCCAAGGGGCATCGTTCCTTTAATTCTGACTATAATCTTTAGGTCATTGTATCTGGTCTCTTCCATTTTTCCAACCCCACAAAAGTAGTGTTGCCTTTTTTCAGGAGGTAGGCCAAGGGGACAGAATCCCTACCCTCCTCCTTTCCTGCAAACTAGAGCTTTTAGACAGTGACCCCCAAGTAACGTGTTCCTGTGGCTAGTCAATCAGAGAGTTAGAAGGGTATGATGTCATCTGTAGCCAGGCAGATAGGAATTTTGAGGAAGCCAAAAGGGTTGGTGCGCTTGGGAAGCTCAAGAGGTTGTTATCTATGGAGTAACCAGATAGGCTGTTGAAGTCACGACCTGTGAAAGTCCCCCATGATTTTAAGTCTGGATTCAGAAAGATTGCTAGAGTGCCACGGTTACCAAGGTGACACCTCAAGTCCATTCTAGGCTCAATATATGAACATTTTCCCCTGTGTCCAGCCTTCAGACCATTTTCACAATCTTTAATTTACCAACTCTTAAAACCTTTTTAACAGGATATGGGACAAATAAGGTGTTTATACATTTGTTTATGTCCTGTAAATAAGAAAATCTGAAAAACAGAATTGTAGAGATTTTTAAAAAATCAAATCTTTGTCTAAAGGAGGAAATAGGTTACACAAAATTTAGGAAAAAACTGCCTGCATCTTACTACTAAAAAAAAAAAAAATGATGGAACTAGAGACATGAGGGTCCTTGGATATCATACCTTCATTTTTCAGAAGGAAAACTGGGACCCAGAGAGGGAAAGGACTGGATCACTTAGGTCTGCTAACTCTCTAACCTAGGCTCAGAACTAGTTAAGCACTCAGATTCATAAGACCTAATTGAATTTATATCATCTGTATATTAATTATAACATGATCTATCAGTGTTATAAATTCATGTCCAGTACATTCTTTTTAGAAAAAAAAATTAAATTAAAATGCGGGTTTGCTCTGTTTCTTATGAAATCATCTGTGAAATCAGGAGCCTTTCAGAAATAGTTCTACCTAGCAACTCGTGATGTCACTAACCAACCTAATTTTTATTGGTTCATTCTGTAGTCTGTTTCCTTTTTTGGAAGATGGAGTGGAGGTGGAGGAGAGGGTAGGATGGTTTGAAAGACAGGCTAGGGACCAAGATTGGGGAAGAGGAGTGGAAAAAGAAAGGAATTTGAAGTCAAGCTAGAAAAATCTGTCTCTCCAGAGATTATGTTCAGAATCTAAGCAGATGGATAGATCAAGTGAGGTAGTTGAGTGACTTTGCATACCTTCACCACTACATATTTTGCAAAAAAAAAAAAAAAAAAAAAAAATTAAGTTTAAAAAATGTTTTGCTAGGCGATAGGAAGAATGGTTTCCATTTTGCTCAGGTTCTAGAGAGGAAAATAGCTTGACTAAAATGGAAGAGGCTTGTAAAGGATTTTTGGGAGATGCAAGTGGAAGTCAGAATTTAGGGGGCTTTGTGTGGTAGGATAGTGGCTTACATCACAAGCTTTCCAGCTGGGAAACATCTATATGTTTATCTATATCTATCTATAACAATAATCATCTATAACACCCTCATTTTATAGATAAGGAAAATGAGTCCCAGAGAAGTTACGTGATTTATTCAGAGTTCCATAGCAAGTAAGTGGTTGGAAGAGTTCAATCCAAGCCATCAGATGCCAAACTGTTTACTTCCCACTACTAAACCACATTACCTCATCTTGTCTGAAATAAACTAATCAATAGTTCAATTAGGACTGAGGGAGAGAAAGGAGAATGGTGACAAGATTGTTGATGGAACTTAACTAGGCAAAGAAATAAGGCACTTTCCCCCCATTTAAAGGTACTCATGGGAACCTATTCATTCTCTCAGCCTCACCCAAAATTCACTGAATGAACAGTGATTAAGTTTTTTCCAGTTTGGTTTCTTCCCTGCCCCCATTACAAGACTTGTTTCTCCCTCTTCAAATCCCCTTTCTAAATGAACATTTGGAAGCTCTCCAACCTCCTTTGGTCTGGACAGGTGCCCAGAAATTAGTCAGGAACAAATCAGAACAAGATTTGATTTATGATGTCATGGATTACCAAGTAAAAAGGTTTTCTGAGAAGTTCCCAATCAGAAATGCTGCCAGAATCAACTTTGTTACTGTGACCTCCAGGGGGAGACCTGGAGCTAGATAACCAAGAAATCAGATCAAGCTGAAGACCCGGGGTGGCATAATCTCTTCATATCAAGATTTAAAGGTGAAAAGGCGCAAAAAATATGGATTGAGATTGTAGAGATCACAGTCATGTTTTTATAAACCACAGGGGCCTCAGAGACCACCTAGTCCAACCTCATTTTGGAGATGATTAAATAGAAGCTGAAGGTAAAAGACTTAATCTAACAGATTAACTGGCAGAGTGTGAGGATTTGAACCCAAGTTCTCTGCTTTGAAATCCTTTACTATCCTAAGGCAAACCACATATTCTTACTGGTAACAAAAATGGGAGTGATGGTATGTTTGAAGGTTTTTTTTTTTTAATTAAATATTTTATTTTTCTAAATACATGTAAGGATAGTCTTCACTTTTGTAAAACTTTGTTTTATAAATTTTTTACCTTCCCTTCCATACCTCCCTCCTCCCCAAAACAGCAAGCAATTTGATAAAGGTTAAATATATGCAATCCTTTTAAACATATTTCCATATTTGTCCTATTATGCAAGAAAAATCAGACCAAAAGAGGAAAAAAAAAACCACGAGAAAGAAAAAAATATCGTTCCACAGTCTCCATAGTTCTCTCTCTGTATGTGACTGACATTTTCATCCATGTCTATTGGAATTGCCTTGGATCACTGCATTGTTGAGCCAAGCCATGTTTGAATGGAGAAAGAAATACTTAATCACCCTCCTAGGACTTGGTGAAGGACACTGCTCAAAAATCTAAGCTGATTCCCACAGATACTTTTGGAATAGAATGGATGGACTCCTAAGCACCATAGTCTGGGGAGCAAGGTTAGCATAATTCTTATTCCTGAAAACAAGAGGAGTTAGGGGAGGATGGACAACACACATGCATATTCACAAACATTGCATACTCATATACATGCTTAGTCCTCGGCCCCTCTGCATGAGTTCCAGGCTGGCCAGCCAACAATAGACCACTAGTAGGCTTGGCTGACGGGGAAGAGATTCTGCATCTAAACTACTTGGTTTTTCCAAACTCTGAGAGTTTTTGCCTTTTTTCCCCATAAGATAGACAAAGGGGACGCATCCCCCACTCCCAAACTAGACAGTCACTTCAAAATAATTGAGGGTTTTTGTAGCTAATCAATGAGAGAATCAGATAGGTATGACATCAGTTATAGCCAGGCAGATGAAAGTTTTGAAAAAACTGAGAATTGATATGCTTGAGAAGCTCAGAATATTAAGCAGAAGTAACTATTTAGGTTACTGAAGTCATGATTTGTGGAAGTGGTGATATTGGCTTTATACTAGCAACAGCATGATTTATCATTAAGAATAACTCATAAAAAAAAGAATAACTCATAAGACTTCATACTTTGGAGCCATTTCAAAACCAAAAATTACCATACTATACCAAGAGGTCATCCAGCTTTGTCTAAAGGCATTTAATAAGGGGAGATATCTCTAGACTAATTGGAAGGTTGGAGTAAATGATCTGGGAAATTCCTAAAAGCAAGAACTGATTTTTGCCTTTTTCCATATCTTCTATGCCTCTTGAGTAGTAAACACTAAATAAATCTGTGTTGACTCTGAAATCCCTCCTGCTTCTGAGGTTTTAGAATTCTGTGCTGCTGACAGAGAGAACGTTGTCTATCTTAATTCCTATCATTTGCCAGGTCCTTGCTCCAATATTTGGGTTCCCTGCTGAATTCACTATAGCAAAGTTTATTTTGTTTTATTTGAGGTGTTTCCAGCTCCCTGGTGGGCCCAGTTTCTTGTTTCTCCAGGGAGGAGTGGGCTATGTGTGGAACACTCTTTGGCACTTTTCACAGTTTTAGTTTTTATGGTTTTCCCAGCCTTAGGTTGCCTATGATTTCTACTGTGGGGAGAAATGTCAGAGCCATAAAAGATCTTAAAACAGTATCAGGTTCAAGGATTCTTAACCTGGGGTCTAGGAACTCATTTTTAAAAACAGATAGATAGATAGATAGATAGATAGATATGACCTAGATGAATAACTGTATTCAATATAATTAGTTTCCTTTGTAATCCTATATATTTATATTTTATGATTTGAGAAATATTATTCTGAGGAGGTTTAACCAGACTGCCAAAAGAATCTATGACAAAAAATGTTAGGGATTGAACTACAGGAAACCTTCTCCAATCTTTCTTAATTCTAGTGTCTTACCATTGTTAATCATCTTCTAATTATCCTGTATATATTTGTTTGCATGTTGTCTTCCTCATTAGATTGTAAGCTCCTTAAGGACAAGAACTAATTCCTGCCTCTTTTTCCGCACCCTAGCACTTAAGACAGTGCCTGTGTTTAATAAATATTTATTAATTGCTAGTCCATTTCCCCAGTATTACGTATTTATGAAAAGTTTACTCTCCCCTCTTCCTCTGAGGATTTCAGTTCCTCACAGAGCTGTCTCCCCCTCCCCATACTTGTCTTTTCCAAGTATCACAAGCTCTTCTCCAGTTTTTCCCTGTTCATTTCCTTCCTTTTTCTTATAAACTTGGATATCTTTACTTTCTCCTTTGAAAAGGCTGGAATTTTTCCTTTCATTTCTGAACTCTGCCTCACCCCTTCCTCTCTTCACATTGGCTGCACAGGAGTTATCCTTTCTTCACATGGTTGAATGACTGAGAAGAGAATGGTCTAATCAAGGAAGAGACCCCCACTTATACTCTCGGATTCCAGGACCTTAACATCAGATAATCACAAGTTTGAATGGGAAGGGACTTTCAAGGTTACCCTTGTCACATTGCAGAGGATGAAACTGAAGCTTGGAGATGACAGGGCTGGCATCCAGCTCTCTTGTTCCCCAAATTCAGCTCTACTCTTGCACATGATTTCTTCCCTGATTCCCTTCCACCTCACTAATCGAACTTTCTTGACTTTTCAGGTCCTGTAACCAAGGAGCCTTTTATACTGGCTTCTCTGTGCTGGTGGCCCTGCTCATTGCTGGCCAAGCTGCAACTGTCTACTTTGTGTACCAGCAGCAGGGGAGATTGGACAAGCTTACGGTCACTTCCCAGAATTTACAGCTTGAGTCTCTGAAGATGAAGCTTCCTAAAGGCAAGTCTGTTTTTTTTCCTTCCTTCTTCCCTGTATCCCTAAAGTAAATAGCTTAGGGAAATGAGTGCAAAATCATGAACTGGAAAGAGTGCCCTCATATGATGGGGCCTGAGTATTTTCGGGGATGGCCAAACTCCATCTCTCTTGACTTGAGCTACTACTTGGAGCCCCTTCTGAGGACTCAAGTCTTTCCTTCTCTTGTAGCCTCCATTCCAATGAACAAACTGCGACTGGCCACTCCCATGCTTATGAGAGAATTCGAGCCTGAGAACCTCCCATCCATGGTAAGGATCTCACATTGCTCTCACTGTCTCCCATGAAAAACCTCCCCGTAGAGGAAAGATCTGATCAAATATATTAATGGTAAAGAGGCTGGGATGACAAGGATTTGGGGGATGGGATTAGGGGGATTATAAATATTATCTAGTTATAGTGGAGATGGGAGGAGGGTCTGAGGAGATTTAGCACCTGAGGAAGAAGACTGTCCCAAAGGACATTTAAAGAGCTGCATTGCCTTTAGTGATGAGGGGAGTGAGGCTACTATTTCTCCTTTCAACTTTTGGCAAATTCCCAGGAGTCAAAGCAGTTTGCAGGCAGTTTCTCCTATTGACTTTCCCCTTTCTATTACAGGACTTGACCAAAATTGGAAATAATACCAAGGACCAAGTGAAGTACCTGTTACTGGTAGGAAATCCATTATCAGTCTGTTTCTTATGCCATAGGCTGGGAGCCTAGTTCCATGCCTCCCTGTGAGGATTGACCTCACCCCCAAATTCCATCACTCGCTCCTCTTCTGGGAATCACTTAGGAGAAACACAATGTCAAAGGTTTATACTTTATCCCAGTATGGATCAGGGCTTCCTACCTGAGAGAAGTGGAGGGGAGAAGACAAGTGAACAAGAATTTGTTAAGTGTCTGCTTTATGACAGCCATTGTGCTAAGTGCAAGAGATACTAAGAAAGGCAAAAACAATTCCTGCCCTCAAGAAGTTCACAGTCTAATGGGGAGTACAACATGCAAACACTAAATACAAATAAGATATATACAGTATAAATTGGGAGATGATCATAAAAGGAAAGTATTAGCACTAAGAGAGACTCTGAAAGACTTCTTGGAAATAGGATTTTAGCTGAGTCTTGAAGGAAGCTGAAAAAAGCTAGGAGGTGAAGATGTGGAGGGAGAGAGTACCAAGCTTGGAGGGCAGTTAATGAAAATTGAATGAAGAGTAAGTGTATCTTGCTTAAGGAATAGCAAGAAAGCCACCTATGGGAGAGCAAAGTCCAAAAAGACTGAAGAAGTAGAAAAGGGTCAGGTTGTAAAGGACTTTAAAAGCTATCTGATCTTGGAAGTAATAGGGAGCCAGGAGGTTTATTGAGTAGGGGAGTAACATGGAAGATCACTTTGGTAGCTGCTTGCAAGATGGACTGAAGTGGGGAAAGACTAACCAGAAAGATACAATAGGTGTGAGGTGATGAAAAGAGGAGGGACACTGTCCCTTCTGGCCTTTTATTAACTTTCCCTCTGATTCCTTGGCTTCTTGTAGCAGTCTGATCCCAGAAGGTCTTTCCCTGAGTTGACCAAAAGCTTTCAGGAGAACATGAAGCAACTCAAGAACAACATGGAAACCAAGAACTGGAAGGTCAGGGATCTTTTATCTTTTAACTTCAGAACTATAGCTGGGGAGTGGGAAGGGAAGGTACTCGGGAAGAAACTCGGTTTTAAATGGGGCTAAATCAGACCATGGAAGATTCCTTTCAACCTTCCCCCCAAAAAATGATTTCCCTGTTCTCTAATCAAATTCCTTTCCCCCCAGCCCAATTCCAGCCAGCCTCCTCTCTACTTTCCCCTTCTCCGTCCCCTAGGATTGCATGATGTAAGGCACTTTTGAATTTCTGAGTGGAATTAAAAGGTGATTCTATCTCCCTCTTCTCATCCCAGAATTTTGAGAACTGGATGCACCAGTGGCTTCTGTTTGAGATGAGCAAGAAGCCCAATGAAGAGAATGTTGAAAAAAAGACTGAGCCTCTTCAGAAAGGTATTAAAGGAAGGAGGTTGAGGGTAGAAGTTGAAAGGAATCCTAGCAAGAAACCTCTGGGAGCTTCTCCTATACCCTGAGCACATATACCCCATTCACCACCCCCATCCCGAATTCCCAATGCACAAGTTTAACAAGTGAATTCTTTCCAACTTATAGGCTCAGGTATTAAAACTGGGAGAAATGAGAGGCAAGTAGGATTTCCCTTAGAGCATAGTGGAGGATGGGTGGGGAGAAATTCTAGATGTTTTCATAAACTTGATAATTGTTCAGTTGACTGAGCTTTTCTCATGATTCCATCCTTCTTCTTGGAAGCTTTCTTTACAACTCTAACATTCTTTAATCCTTCTAGCTCTTGTGGCTTATAGCACTTGGTAGTTTATAGACCACTTTGCTCACCATTTCATAAGGTAGTAAGGAATATGAGCATTCTTGCCCCTCAAATTCAGGCCATAGAATTTTGGAGTTGGAAGGGGTCTTAGAAGTCTGATGAAGAAAAATTTCTCTTACAACTTTCTTGAGAAAGGCCTTTCAGTCTTCTCTTACAAGATCTTCAGTAAAGAGGACTCATCTTGAATTCTAGAATAATTTCCCATCTCTTCTACATTCAAATAATGGAGGCCTTCTGATTCCGGGTTTAGGACTCTATTGTATGGCTAGGGTTAGGTCAGTTTAATTGAACTTAGTGTTTATTAATCATATGCCTACTATGGGCAAGAATGCCCTTGTAAGTCCTGTACAATATAAGCTCGTCTACAAATTACCCTCCAAATGATTATCCATTCTTTTCTTGACACTCTCCAGATAATCCATTCTACTTTTGGAAAGATAACTGGTAATTTTTCTAACACATGACTTTTAGCCAAGCAGAAAAAAATCTAGTTCTTTCATATAACAACTGTCCATCAAGAATATCACTGGTATGGACATAGTTGAGTCTCAAAGGTCTTTAAAGTCACTTGAATATGTCTCTGTCATTGAATGATCTTAAAACATGAACACCTTTTTTGATGATGAGCCTTCAAGGAAGCTTCTTGCTGTAGCAAGTAGGTGGGTTCTTACCACCTCTGCACTGCTCCCTGGCTGTGTGGCTGAAGATGTGCTGGAGAATCGCATGAATTTTCTCTATTCAGATTTGTAATAAACCTACCGTAGATATGTAGGGACCATTTTTTGGAGGTGATCAGACTGAATGTACTCTTGGGGTCCCTTGGGGTCTACCACCCTATTATTTTCAGAGAAGAGTTAAGGTTTAAAATTCTACCTCTCAATCTCTTCCTGTACTTGCTAGGCTACTCTCAGCCCATTTCCTCATCCAGCACTAGGACTTTATGGAAGACTCTGGGCCAGTCGTGATCTATGCTCTGCTTGGTGTGTGGTCACCGGCCCTGGTAAAAAGCTGAAAGGGGGCCCTGGGTGGGCCCCCAAGCTCATCATGTGTCTCCAAAACTATTGCTTCAGTTATGACCAAGTGCCAGCTTGAGGCGAGCCGTGTTCCTCCCGTCCACCCGGGCATGTTCTGCCCCAAGTGCGACGAAAATGGCAACTATGAGCCCCTCCAGTGCCACGGCAGCACTGGTTTGTGCTGGTGTGTCTACCCCAATGGCACCGAGGTCCCCCACACCAAGAGCCACGGTCGCCACGCCTGCGGTGGTAAGCACCTTGTTTGGGGAAAAGAGGCCCTCTTACAACCCACCCACTGCGCAGGGTCCAGTGGTCTGTGCTTACCCCCCACACGCACTCACCGCCCGTCTCTCAACACTCATCACCGGGCCAGCAGATGGATTTAGCTCATCATCTTCTTTGCCCCTGGGCTCCGTGACCTCCATTAGAGTAGACAGGTCTAGTCCTGGGCTGGCTCAGTCGTGAACCAGCTGCTTGCTCTACTTCCAGGTCCCTTGGATGCTGAAGAGATGTTTTCCTCTGGACTGGGTTTTCCTAAGCAGGTAGGTTAGGGGATCCGTAGACTCCTGCAGGGTTGTCCCTAACTCCGGCCAACCCAACTGATACAGAAGAAGAGGAGGGAGGAGGGGCTCTCCTGGATGGGATGGATCCTGAATTGTGGGGCCTTAACCTTTCACCTCTTTTTCTCTCCCCCGGCAGTAATCTAAGAGGAAACAAGAAGAGCAAGAGCTAATTAAAATCAAATAGTCCCAGACCTGCAAACTGCATGGCTGCCGCTTGAATGTTCTGGTTTACCCAATCCTAGGAGCCATAGACTCATCCATCCCTTCCTTGTCTTCTTCCCCTGCTCCTCTCAATCAGAAACCCCAAATCCCATTTTCTTTTGGGCCCCAAGTTAGATCCCCATCTTGATACTCAAAACTGAAACACCTGCCTATGACTAAGAGGCAGTATTGGGACAAACAACCTGCTTTCTTAACCCATGATGGGGAAGTAAATCCCTATCCAAACTATTTACATTTTAGGCTGTGGAGAAGATGTAAAAGTCAAACAGATCCATTTCCCTTCCCCAACTTGAGGCCCTTCATTTAACAACCCACTCTTGCTTCTCTGTAGTAGTACACAGTAGCACCAAGCTTCTTAATCACACGAACTAGGGAAAGGTCGGGAAGGGGATGGGGTATGTGTGGGAAAATTTCCTTCCTTTTTCTTAAGTCTTACTGAATCTCTTGTCTCTCCCTCATTCCAGTATCCTCCAAGTAAGAAAGCTATCTATTCATTTGCAATTTCATCTGCTTGAAAGAAACTAAAGTTTCACATTAAAATAAAAGTTGGAAATGGAAATGGTGTCATGTTTGTCTTTGATTCACCCTAAAACATAAGAGCTGGAAGGAATCTTAGAAACTGTCTAGTCTAGATGTTCTTAAATCTGTGGGGAGGAGGTCTATGAACTTTCTAAAATATTTTAATAAGTATTTCAATACTTTTGGTTCCTTTGTAATAGTTTTATTTCATAAATTAAAAAAATATATATATATATTCTGACAGGGTGTCCCTAAGACTTCCCCAGTATGCCAGAGACCCCATGACACAGAAAGCTTAGGTGACACAATAGCTGGACACATGAGTGCTGGACCTGAAGACCAGAAAATGAGTTCAAATCTGACATCAATCAATTGACAAATTATTAAGCACCTACTATGTGGCAGGGATGGTCCTGAAAACTAAGGATGTAAAGAGGCAAAAGACAGAAGCATCCCTCAAAGAGCTCCCAATATACTGGGGGAAAAACATGCAAACATACAAAAAAGCTATATGCAGGATAAATAGGGAAGAATAAACAGAAGGAAAGCCCTGAAATTATGAAGGGTTGGGACAGACTTCTAGTAGAATGTGGGATTTTAATTGGAACCCAAAGAAAGCATGGGAAGTCAATGGTTAGAACAGAGAAGGGGGAGAAATCTAGGTATGAGGGGCAGCTAGGGAACCTAGAGACAGGAGACTGAGTGCCCTGTTTAAGGAATAGCAAAGAGGTCAGTGTCATGGATTAAAAAATAAAAGTGGGGGAATAAGGTATAAATGGCAAGAGGGGTCTTGGTCATTTGGTTTTTGAATGTCAGAAAAACGATTTTGTATTTAATCTTGGAGGCCACAGGGAGCCTCCAGAGTTTATTGAGTAAGGTGGTGAGAGGGCAGGATCTGCACTTTAGCAAAACCTCTTTAATGATGAAAGGAAGGATAGATTGGAGAGAAGAGTGATTTGAGTCAGGCAGAACAACCAGCAAGCTGTTGCAATAATTGCATGAGGTGATGTAAGGACCTGCATAAGGATAGTGGCAGTGTCAGGGGACCCATGGGGGTGTATGTATTTGAGGGATGTTGCAAAAGTGAAATCAGACACTTCATTAGCTGAGTGACCCTGGGAAGATCACTTCCTTTCTGCCTGTCTCCTTATCTGCTAATTGGGAATAATAATAGCATCTACCTCCCAGGGCTGTTGTGAGGATAAAATGAAATACTTGTAAAAGCACTTTGCCAGCTTTAAAGCACTAGACAAATGCTAGCTATTAATGTTACTGTTATTAAACGAACTTCTTCTAATCCAATTCCTATTTGCAGATGAGGATTGAGGTACAAGAGGGCAGGTGAGCTATGCAGCTCGTGGCCACACAAGCATTAGGCAAGTGGTAGAGAAGAAACTGGATCTAGATCTCTTGATCATTGGTTAAAATTTCTTTTTCTATAATAGAAGGAAATTGGCTTAATAAAAAAATTTAAAAGTACTTTAAAGTTTGCAATGTGATTTATTGTTAATAATGATTAATCATTAATAACTATCATAACCATTTATTAACATAATAAAATATTAATAAAAGTGGTTAATTAATTTGAGCCTCACAACAATTTTGATAAAAGTAGGTTCCATGAATATCATCCCTACAAATCACACCGAGTTCAGAGGTTATGTATCTTGCCCAGGACAACACAGATAATGTAAGAGTTGGGATTATTTTTCCCTTCAATTTTATTTCCAGGTCATTATTTTCCTCCTCACTTCTATTATTTCTTCCTTCCACACCCCCACATTGAGAAAGTAAAAAACCAAACATACTTAGTGTTCATCTCAACCTTTTAGAATCGCTGGATTGAAACTGGACTCAACTCAAGCACCATTTTGTGTCCGAAGTCTTCCTGTCTCCATACCTTCCATTTCATTTCCATTTCCAAGGAAAGGAAGGAAAGAAGGCCTTCTAAATTATCTATCTTGCATCTATTTCATAGGTATCTATTTATGTACACATTGTCTCCACTTGTGAGATAAAAAGCTCTTTGTATCTTCCTCACCCCGTATAAAATAGCCACTTAAGGGATTAAAACAGAAAAAAATGGAGAAATCTTGTTTTGACTTGGGGGATGGATTCTATCATCTTGATGAAATTAATCCACAGGACAGGCAATTGATGGAGGGCACTGAGCTTCCATTTCTGGACACTGATAAAAGAGGGTAATGACAAATTCAAGTGCTGGATTCTTTCCATAGTGAAAGTGAGAAACCTGGGTTCTTAGTCTGGGCTCCCCAGTTCATTAGCTATGTGACCCCACACAGCTCATTCCCTCTGGGGGCCTCAAATTCCTTCTGACAAGACAAAGATGTAGCAAGGAAAGATTACACTTGCTTCAATCCCTCAGTCCTGAAAACAAAACAAGAAAATACCAGATTTTTTTTTAGTATCCATACTATAGGGTCTCACTAAATTTCAGGGTTGAGGGGGGCATCAGGCCAATGGATCTCTCAGCAGAAATCTCCCCTGGAATATCCTCCCCCAAATGGACAAGCAGCAATGGGGAGTTCCCTTTCTCTCAAGGCAGTTCAATGAGCTTTTGAAGAAAATCAAATATATATTAATTTTTCTTCTTAAAGTAAAAAATAAACCTGCATTATTAGAATGTTTTCCCACTGATTCCCATTCTCTCTTCTAGGACCAAACAGACCAAGTCTAGCTCCTCTTGGAGATAAAAGGCAGCTGTGATGTTTTGCCTTAAATCTTCTATATATAAATCTTCTAAACACTCCCATGTTTCTTAATTAATTTTCATTCCATGGACTCTAATCCCCTTCCCGTCTGGTAGCTCTCTTGCCAAAAAGGTCCATCTAAGGCAGTGCTGTGGGAGTGAGTGAAGGCAATCACCTTGTCTGCTCTGGAACTAGGTTTCCATCTGGGATTTTCCATACAGCCTAGTGGACAGTGGTGGATCTGAAGTCAGGAAAACCTGGGTTCAAAAACTCAATGGATGCAGGCAAGTCCCAGGACCTCTCCGAGATTCACACTCAGTTCCCTTACCATAAACACAGACAAGAAGCTCTGCGGTATCTGCTTCAAGGGGTTGTGAAACTCAGCTGAGATAAGTTTATATTAAAGTGCTTTGTATATAAAGTACTTTAAAATATGTAAATATTGACTGCCATCACTTTGCGCAAAAAATACATAAATCAAAGATCCTTGCAAGCCGCTCCTGTGTCTGCATGCCTGCTTCTGCCCTCTACCCTCAGGCATTTAACAGACCCCCTCGCCAATTACAAGCGCCAGGCTGGGCCAGTCCTCCCTCTCCCTTTCCCCCCAGCACACACAGCAGCCAGGGACTTCTTCCATACCAATCTTTTATTAGCAGATTTTTATAAACAAGTTAGGTAAAAAGATAACAAGGACGGGGAAAGCCCCTCAGGTGAAGCCTGTGTGAGCCAGACTCCAGCAGAAGGAGCCCGCTCTGTGCCCGTTGATGGTGGCGTCAGCAGCAGCACTGTCCAGGTCTTCCAAGCAAAATGGGGAAAGGAAGTTTCCCAAGTCGAAGAATACTAAAGGCCTTTGGAAACAGAAATGTCAGCAGGAGAAGGGTAGAGTCTCTCTTTTAAAAAAATACTGTACACATATATATATGTATATATATATATATATATATAAATATTAGGTATAATCTCTATGGAGATCACTCAATTCATTAGGGACACGTTTGAGAGCAGCGCGCTCCTTCCCGTTACCCTAGTGTGCTCCTGCTGGATCCACTGGCTCATAGGTCGGGCTGGGATTTGGTTGGATTTTTTTCCCCGGGTGGGAGAGGTTGGCATAGACATTCAAGAGTTGGCTAGAAAAATCCTAGAGGAAAGAAAACATGTAAGATTTTTCTGGCTGTTGTATTTTTGAAGCAAAACAAGAGAAAGAGACTGAGCTTATCTTACTGTGGCTACAAAAAACCCCCAGAATGCATGGCAGCTTAGCTTAGTTAATTTTCTGTTTTTATTCCTTATCTTTAAAATCCCTTATCTATGAACCCTGACCTGGGACCTCTCTCCCTTATCTTTCCCAACCCTCATCTATAAGGTGGTCCTTGTTGTTACAAGGAAAAACAACTCACTAAGAAGCAAGAGCAAGAACCCAAATGACTAAAATGATACCTGGTGTAAAAAAAAAAAATGACATTATCTAGTCCTGCAGAAATCAGAGCAATAGCCATGAATGGTCTAAGCTCTTGCCCATTATCTGAATTTAGCTCATCTTTTTTTAAGAGAAAAAAAACTAATTTATAGTGCAGATCAGGAATTCAAAAAGAATCATACCTCTCTAATTGACAAATGGACAAAAGATTATGAACAATTTATTAAAAAGGAAGCACAAATAGTAAATAAGCATTTGGAGAATATACAAAAAAAGATCAAAGAAAGGTGAATTAAAACAACTTCAAGGTACTATGCCATACCTGTTTAACACTAATTGGCACAATTAATTAAAATCTCAAAATTGGCATGACCATGAAAAAATAATTTAGTTATATTTGTTGGTAAAATGGCAAATTACCAAAACCTTTCTGGCTTTCTAACTCTGGTAAGAACCTATAAAGGTTGTAAAAATGATCATACTACTGCTACTGGGACAATATGATGAGTTATCACTAAGAAAAAAAGAGATCGAGGCATTTCAGTGAACAGCGGGATAGAGCACTGGCCCTTAAATCAGGAGGACCTGAGTTCGAAACCAGACTCAAATACTTAATACTTCCTAACTGTGTGACCCTGGGCAAGTCACTTAGCCCCAACTACCTCAGCAAGAAAAAAAAAAGATTAAGGATATGTGTGACATCAATTTGTAACTAAAAAAAAGGAAACAACTTGAATGCTCAACAAAATGAGCAATAGCTAAACAGCAAAACAAATTATGGTATGAATTGCGATAAGTTAATACAATGGAATATAACAATAAGCTTATATTCATTTAAAAAAATCAGGAAAGACCTTTATAATGTGATTCAAAACAAAAGGAGAACAAAACTCAAACTAACTACAAGTGTATCTAAGGTGATAAATAAAAAAAGGTCAAGGAGACCCCAAAGGAAATGACCCACAAACTTCCATATGTCAAAATGCATTGAAGCGGGAGTAAATAGTGGGTTTAATATTTAAACACATAAAAAGGCAGAGCAACTTCTAGGCCCACCCTGCTGCTGGCCAGAGCTCAAGATCCCCACTGGGGATCTGGGATCTGGGACCATAACACCTAACTAGGAAGGATGGAGAGAAGCCCAGTAGCAGAGAAGCGTTTTTTAAAGAGAAAAAGTAAGTTACTCTTCACTCAGTGAGACCCAGTGAGTCAGAGTGCATATACTACATTACCCTCCCCAGAATATACAGGACAGGAAGACTGTTCCTCACCTGCTGCTTAATACCTCTCAGTCTACTTGTTTAATTTTCTTTTTCTGTAAAGGAGAAAAAAAGGGAAGTATGTAAAAGTCAGGAAGGCCGTGAGGCAGCTTTTCTGTCTAATCTAGGTGATGATGATGCGGGTGCTATCTAATGTGGATGAAAAACAGTCCTGACGGAGAATGCAGATATGGCTGGCAGGTGGGTGAGGGGGCCAGCAGGTGGGCGACCCTCTGGCCTCCCAAAATTCCCACCTTTGAGGAGAGGGCGATAGCCTTCTTTTTCTCTGTCCTGTGCCCTCAGTTTTTTTCTGGCTGCTTTTCTAGGACCTGCTTCCTGCCAAATATAGACTGCTGGTGCAAATTCAGGAACCTCAGAAAAGTACCAGAAGCAGAGAAGGGACAAATGAGGGTCCATTTAACACAATAGGCGTTTACTAAGCACCTACACCGTACAAGTATTATGCTAAGTACGGGGATGGCAACTGGATTAGCCCTGTGTTTTTCTTCAATACAGAGCACTCCAGATGAGATAACTCCCACTACCAAGTTAGGTAGGCATCTTCCCTAAGTCTTTAGATTATATACAGGGCAGCGAGATGGTGCAGTAGATAGAGCACCAGCCCTGAAGGCAAGAGGACCTGAATTCAAATTTGGTCTCAGACACTTAACACTTCCTGACTGTGTGACTCTGGGCAAGTCACTTAACCCCAATTGCCTCAGGGGAAAAACAAAAACAAAAATGGATTTTATACACACACACACACACACACACACACACACACAGTCTTATGGAATCACTTTGAATGATGGTATCAAAATCAAATAGAAACAGGGGCCATTATACTGAATAGGATTCCCCCCAGAAGAAAACTACCTATTTAATATCATTTATGTTTTTTTTAATTTTATTAATTTTATTAAATATTTCCCAATTACATTTTAATACAATTCTACCATAATATGGCGGCTAGCTGGCATAGCACATAGAGCAGTGGGCCTGAAGTCAGGAAGATTCAGCTTCCTGAATTCAGATCTGGCTTCAGATACTTACTAATTGTGTGACCCTGTTTGCCTCAGTTTCCCCATCTGTCAGATGAGCTGAAGAAGGACATGGCAAAGCACTCCAGTATCTTTGCCAAGAAAACCCCAAAGCAGGTTATGAGGTCAGACATGACTGAAGAAACTGAATACCCCCAATGATTCTGCCACCCTTGGGAGTACTGAGGGTCACACAAGAATATGTATCAGAAATGAGATGTGAACCCAAACTTCCAGGCTTTAACAAAAGTTAAAATGAGAGTCTCTGCTCTCAAAAAGCTTATTTGCTACTTACTTCCTTTTGTGGCAATAAATATATGACAATCTTTAGCAACTGGCTATAACAGAATTCATATTGGAAGGTTTGGACTCATCAACCCAGGTTCCATGACCTTGTGAAAGAGTCCCTGAATGTCGGTTCAAGTGTTGATGCCATTCCTTACCAGCTATGAGGCCCTGAATATATTAACTTATCTCACCGAATTATGTCTTTCTTATCTCTAAAATGGGGAGCAACACATGTTATGAGGGTTCTTAAACCCGAAGCCTATGAACTTATTTAACATTCTGAAAACTATTTAGTATAATTAGTTTTCTTTGTAATCCCAATTTTGTTCCTTTAAGAGCATTTTTGTGAGGGGGTCTGTCAGATTGCCCAAAGGTTTAGGACAAAAATAAGGCTAAGAAGCCCTGGGATAGTAGAAGGTATCCTAGAATTTGGAGCCAGGAGATTTTGATGTGAGCCCTGCCTTTTAATACTGATTTTATGTGATCTGAGACAAGTCATTTCTCCTTTCTCTGGGTTTGTTTCCTAATCTGTGAAATGGGGATACCACAATTAGTGCTCTATTTTATAGTTTTATTATAAAGAAAGGCTATGTTAAACCTTAGAGCATTATGTGCTTATGAGCTATTGTTATCAAAATAACAATAGTACTAGAAGAAGGAGTTTCCTCCTGGGAATTCCGTAAGCCAATGAAATCACGGGCCTAGTCCAAAATGATATAGTAAAATAGGGATAATGATGCTTGTACCAAGGATCTCATAGGGGTATTGTGAAAGCTCAGTGAGAAAATAGGTGTAAAGAAATACTACCTATAATTACAAGCAGAGTAGAGCCAAATAACACATCTATATTTTCCTATTAGCAGAGCTAAAAAGTGAATGTGGAATGTGAATAGTGTGTGGTAAGGGCAGTGTGGGATAGTATGCACAGAACTGTAGTCTGGGGGACTATGGTTCACATCCCAATTCTATTATTTACTATCTATGGTAATCTGTGGTATCTGAGCTTGGGTCAAATCACTGCACCTAAATCATTCAATTTCCCTTTCTGTAAATTAACAAGGATGAGTTTTGGGAGTGAGTTTCTTGGCTTTTATAACACTAATCCAGTTAAAAAAAAAAAAAAGTTAAACTCTATGCATTATATTCCTGCTCAATTCCACAGTTTACCTTTTTCTTCTCTTTCTTGAGGGATACTGAGGCAGCATTAGGATCTTTGGAAATGGACTTCTTTTTTTTCTTCTTCTTATCCTTTTTGTCCTTGTCCTTTTTCTCTAGAAACAGGAAAAGAAAAATGACTATGACTAATGGATATTAGAATAGGCTCTGTTACTTAAAGGGCTGGGATGTGAGAAGATAAGAAGGAATCTAGGATGCCAGGATTACCTTGTTCAAGAACAAGATAAAAATCTGAGCCAAAAGAGCAAGGTAGCTTTAGGATTCAATATAGAATCCACATATAATTTTCCACCTTCTGGGGCTACTCAGACTTCCAGAAGACTAGAGCCGAGTGATGGGAGGCTTCCAGCCCTGTGTAGTAGAGACACTCAACTAAGATATGAGACCCCTGAGATATGTAACTGAAATAGATACAAAACTTTGGCTATGCTCTACTATAAGAGATGGGAAAGGGCAGCCTGGCAGCAAGGACATGAATTATGTCCTTGAGGATACTTCCCATTTGGGCACCATCTTTTTGCCCATCAGTAGGTTCCCCCAAAAGGTCTGGGAACTTCTCTGACCCACGATAGGGAACACTGAGTTGCATGTTCTCAAGAGGGCCCTGGAAGATGTACTTTAGAAGTTGAATATCAGGCACTTACTCTTGTCAGATTTCTTTTTATGCTTCTTCGCTTTTTTGGTCTTGGTACCTAGCATTTCTCTACTTTCTCCCACTGTGACTGTAACATTTCCATCTGGTTTCCCTTTGTTTTTCTTGGAGTGATGCAGCCCCTTTGGCTTCTTTTCTTTAGTATCACTACTAGCTTTCTCTTTCTTCCCCACCTGGGGAGCTCCAGGGGTTTTTTCTTGTAAAACCTCCCCATCCTTATGGATTTCACCCATCAGCTTTTTTTTCTTGTTCTTGGGGGCTTTAGCAACAGGGCCCTCCTCAGTCAGTTTTCGTTTTGATTTTGACTTCTTGCTCCCCTTGCCTGGCTTTAGGGATTCAGTGTTCTTTTTCTTCTTCTCTAGTTGTGGCAGGTCACTGAGCATTATTATTCCAGTGGCTTTGGAACTGACGAATGTACTGTTAAGCTCCGAGTTCTCATTAACGTTTGAGACCTGGTGCTGAATTAGAGAAGGGAGGCTGGAAGGAGCCATAGTCTGCATGGGACTCTGACAGTCGTTCCCCTGTTTGGGTGAAGTAGTTTTACAATTGACTGCTCCTGGCTTGAACCCCTTTCTTATCATCTGACGCCTGGAGACTGAGATCTTAAGTTCTTTTCCTGGAGATTGGGAGGGAAAATGATGTCATGGACTCTGGAATAGATCAATTTATGTTTGGCTTTTGACAAGTCAAAAGTCACATGTAACATCCAATCAAGACTCAGGAAATTCACGATTATTATTTAATATTGTTTCAGAAATGCTAGTTACAGCAAAAAGACAAGAAAAAGAAGCTGAAGGAATAAAAAGAGGCAACGAGGAAACCAAACCATCACTCTTTGCAGAATCTAGAGAATCAACTAAAAATCTAACAGAAACAAGTAACAATTTAAGCAAAGTTGTAAGATTTAAAATAATTCACACAAATCATCAACATTTCAATACATTACTAACAAAACCCAGCAGAAAGAATTAGAAAGAGGAACTCCATTACTAAATACTTACGAGTCTACCTGCTAAGACAAACCCAGGGACTATATGAACACAATCTGGATTTCATACAAATATAGATAGATCTAAACAATAAATATTAATTGCTAGTGAGTAGGCTGAACCAGTAAAAGATGAGAATTCTATCTAATTCAGTGCCATACCAATCAGAGTACCAAAAAATTATTTTACAGAGGTAGAAAAAAAAATGAAATTCATCTAGAAAGACAAATGGTCAATAATGTTAAGGGAATCAATGAAAAAAAAGTCAAGAAAGATGGCCTAATACCAAATTTCAAACTATATTACAAAATAGTAATCATCCTAATAATCTGGTACTGGCTAAGAGAGTGGTAGATCAAAGAATAGATTAAGTACACAGATCTCAGAAGTAAATGACTACTGAAATCTAGTGTTTGATAAACCCAAAGATCAAAGCTTCTGGGTCAAGAATTCATCATATGACAAAAACCATTAGGAAAACTGAAAAGCAGTTTGACAGAAACAAGGTATAGACCAACATCTCATGCCATATACTAAAATAAGGCTAAAATGGGTAAATAATTTACAAAAAAGAGGGTGTTATTATAAGCAAGCTAATTTAGCATAGCATGGAAAACTTTACTTGTCAGATCTATAGATAAAGGAAACGTTTATGCCCAAACAAGAAATGCAGACAATCACAGAAAATAAAATGGATAATTTTATTTCACGAAATTAAAAAGATTTTGTACAAGTAAAACCAATACAGTCAAAATTAGAAAGATAGTAGGAAACTGGGGGGAGGAGAGGGAGGAGAAGAATACATAAAATTCTCAGGTAAAGGCCTCATTTCCTCAAATATACAGGCAACAGCCAAATTTACAAAGATTAGAGGCATTCTTCAGTTAGTAAGTGCTCAAAGGATATAAACAGAGTTTTCAGAAGAAACAACGAAGGATTCATGATGAAAAATGCTATCTATTTATTGTATAAATACGTATACATATATTGGATTTAACATATATTTTAACATGTTTAACATACGTTGGATTACTTGCCATCTAGGGGAGGGGTTGGGGGGAAGGAGGGAGAAATCTGGAATGCAAGATTTTTTAAGGGTCAATATTGAGAAATTATCCTTGCATATGATCTAAAAATAAAAAGCGTCAATAAAATTTTTAAAATGCTATCTATCTCCAGAGAAAGAACTGATGAATTCTGAGTGCAGAAGCCCCTCACTAACAAAGGAACATAGTTACTCCATATTCAAGTTGCTACTTAACATTAACACTATTGAGCCTCTATTTGCTAGAAATTTCAGGAAACAGGGTTCAGGCCAATAGATTTGTTTAATCCTGCCAGCAGAGACCCTGTACTTACCCGTTTGCGGAGGCTTCTCTATTGATCTTATCTCACTGTCGGTCTCAGAATCACTGCTGTCATTCTGAGGACTTTCTTTGGAAGATGCTGGCTGAGCTGGGCCTGCAGAGGTAACTGCTTCAGGTCTTTGCTTAGGAGGTGCCTTCTGTAGCTGAGGGTTGATGGATATAGGGAGAGATGAACTGGGAAATGCATAGGCTGAAAGGATAGACTGACAAGACACATCAGGTTACACAAGAGATCAGAGCAGAAGTAAGGCTGCTATCAGAATCCAGTGCCCACAGTCTGGGGCCAGATCACAGAGCTGGCAGCTAGTACACTCTGGAGAGGGTACAGTCCCATTCCTTCACATCAAATATCAGGGAACCATACCTTAGAGAAGGGGACTGGCTTGCCCATGTTTGCCCAGGTAGAGAGGAGCAAAAGAGGACATGAACCCATGTTCTCTAATTCCAAATCCATCATAGGAAAGTTGCCTTCTCCTTTTCCCAGGCGAAGGCCCTGCCTTTTGCCTGTAGTCTATTATTTAGTAGTTTTTTGGTTGTGTCTGACTCTTCAGGATCCCATTTGGACTTTTCTTGGCAAAGATACTAGACTGGTTTGCCATTTCCTTCTCTAATTCAGGGTCATACAGCTGTTAAGTGTCTGAGGGCAGACTTGAATTCAGGAAGAGGAGGCTTTAGGTATGACACTACATGCCCTAAGTCACCCAGCAGTCCTGTGATCTCTCTTTTACCCTAATCAATCTAGGTTTTTCTCTCTCAGAATTTGTTTATTACTAATACAGATCAATAGCAGAGCTTGTTAATTAAAAATCAAGACCTTCCTCTTAAAATAAAGACATCATAGGCATGGGGGGTCAAGAAGGCATTGTTGTAGTATAGTCTACATAAACTTCAGTAAACATGGATGACAAAACTAAGTCTTTTCATGGTGGGGCTCCTCCCTCTTTGATCTGACTATCTGATTCTAAGGTCTTTTTGAGCCCTCTCTGAGGATGTGCTCAGAGGCCAGCCTCCTGGCGACGAGCACTCCCAAACCATTTCATGGATGACCACTTCACCCCCCAGGGGCAGGGCCGGTACAGCCTCTGAAATCCCAGAGTGACCTCCACTCTACTGGGAGGCACCGGAGGATTTTAATGGAAGAGTGAGACATAATACTCATATTCATTTTGAGCAGATAGGTGGTGCAGGGGGTAGAGTGCCAGGCCTGGGGTCAGGAAAATTCTTCTTTCTGAGTTCAAATCTGGAGAAGAGTAGAATTTGACTGAAATGACTCAAAAAAACTTATGGGTTTTAATTTACAAAGTATTTTGTTCCCAACCACTTTGTGGAGTGAAAATGCAACTATGACTAACCCTATTTTACAGATGAGGATGCTGAGCCAAGTCTACCAGCACCAGTTTGGTAAGGCCTTGAGTACACCGGGACCACCAGGCTGCTCAGAGAGGAGAGAACAGGCACTGGTCAGAAGTGGAGCCACTTCCTGGAAAGGAATCAGGTTCTTAAGGAGGTGCTGTATTTCTGGTGTAGATGAGATGGGGAGGCTCAGAATCAAAAATAATAGTAATAATAAAAATAAATGAAAACCCCATCAAAGTGTAAGAATAGATTTCAAAAGACAACATGCAAATTATCAACAACCACATGAAAAATATTCCAAATCATTAATAAGAAAAAATGCAAATTAAAACATCACTGAGATACTACTTTACATGAATCAAAAGAGGAAGAAGATAGGAGAGAGAAATAGTTAATGCTGGAAAGACTGTGAGAAAAAAAAAAAGACACACATTTGGCAGAATTGGGAATTGATCCAACTATTCTGGAAATCCATTTGGAATTATGTAAGAGTTTTCAAAATGGTCACAATCTTTGATTCAACAATCCCGAACTCCTGGGCTATATCCCAAGGAAGTCAAAAAAGAAAGGGTCAATATGTTTTGAAATAATCGTAGCAGCACTATTTGCAAAAAGCAAAAATCTGAAAACAAATATGACCATTGAATGGGGATGACTGAACGAACAGATTGTGGAATATCAATGCAAAGGAATGTGTTACATAACTACATTAAAGGAATGAATAATAAATAAAAATAACAATAAACAGATTGAAGGAACATGAAGAATTCTAAAAAAAAATCTGGAAAACCAAAGAGGTCTTTTCAAAAGATATAGAGTAAGGTAAACAGAACCTTGTAAGAATAATATACTCAATGGCTACCATGTTATCAATGAAAAAACCACTAAAATATAAATGAATTTCTATGGAACACAATGGCCAGTGTTAACTCCAGATACATAAGCAACAGTATACTTCCTTCCTTCCTATTAAGAAAGAGGTATAGGCACACAGTGTATGGCACAATAGAGTATCCACTCTTAGGTCAGGAGGATCTGAGCTCAAAATGACTCCAAATATTTGACATGTCCTATTAGTGAAGTGAACCTGGGGCAAGTCACTTAATCCCAATTGCCTCCATAAAAATAAAAAAATAAAAAGTAAACTATGAGTGAAAATTTACAAATATTATCAGTTATAATCACTATGAACACTTAATTTTGATAAAAATTTGAAAAAAATATTTTCTTAAGGGAAGAAAATCATAGGAGATGGAAGACTATTGGGAAGTGAAATGTCAAACAAAAAAGTAAACAAAAGTAATTTTTAAAAAGCCATTCTTTTGTTAGTCATGCTTCTAGAAAACAGAGGACCAAGCACTAATGGGCCTGAAGAATGTTAGGATATTGGTTAAAGCTTTGCTCAAATACTATAAGAGTTTGTATGAAAACTTAAAGACCTAATGTACCCTCCCCAAAGTTAAAGACTACCAATTTACAGCATATTTTGAATATATTATATATTGGATATATTTTGAAAAATTATGTAGTGGCCTAATTGCTAATGCTTTCATAAAATACTATGAGCAGTATTTCATTTTATCAGTGGATAAAGTGCTAATTTTGGAATCAGAAGGCCTGAGTTCAAGTCCAACCTCAGACACTTATTTGGCCGTGATCTTAAGCTATTTAACTCTTTCAACCATAGTGTCCTCATCTGTAAAATGGGGCTGATAATAAAACCTACCTCCCAAGACTATGAGAGCATAAAGAGATCATATACAGGAAAATGTTTACAAATGGTGATGAATAATGCTGTAAAATGTGATGAAACCATCACAATGCAATGAGAATTGCATGTTCTAGTTATAGCTCTCTTAGTAGTTAATAGCTCTCCCTGCCATTGCTTGCAACAACAAAAGTAAATAGACAAGGGGCAGCTAGATGGTGCAGTGGAGAGAGCACCAGCCCTGAAATCAGGAAGACCTGAGTTCAAATCTGACCTCAGATACTTAACACATCCTGGCTGTGTGACCCTTGGCAGTCACTTAAACCCAAATGCCTCAGCAAAAAAAAAAAAAAAAAAAAAAAAAGTAAATAAACAACTGAAAGAATGAATCAGTTCATTTTTCTGAGCCTCAATTTCCTCACTGGTAAAATGGGAGAAATAGGATTGTTGACTACAGCCTTGAGATGCCCTGGTTTCTCATAAAGCCAACCTGTATCTGTGGTTTCCTAAGAAGGAAACATCCCTTATCAATACAGATAACCGAATCACACATCTAGGACTGGAAGAGATGACTGAGTTCGACACCTCATTTTTTTGATGAAGAAACTGAGGCCTAAGGAAGCAAACCAAATCCCCAAGATAGCCTCTGAGGCGAGTCTCAACGTAGTCCCCCCATTCCACTTTGGCTCCACACTTTCTGCATGTATTATAATCCTAGAGTTAATGGGGAAGACCTTGGACCTGGCCGGCTCTCTGTACTTTCCGCGAGATCCATCTTTAATAACAAGAGCTGATAGAATTACTCAGGGACACAGAACATTTCCCCTCTTACCCCACATTCCCCAATCTACCTGGGAAGGCTCTATAATTTCATCTTCACTAGAATCCTTGGGGCTCTCTGTCTCATTGATGCTTTGCCCTTGGGGGAAAGACCTGTGGGAGAAGCACACACAGGTCCCGTTAGAAGGGACGGCAGGACAGGGCCCTTCTCAGGGGCTGGCTTCCCCCAATGCTCATTCTCTGCCCACTTTCCATCCCCGCTAGATTCTCCTCCTGGAGACCAAATCAGCAGCTTCCTTTTCTCCTTTTGTTTTCAAATCTCTCAATATAAGTTTTCCTTCTAGGTGGATTTCCACAAACTTTCAGGGTTCTAGAAATAACCAAATGCTAGTAAGAGGACCCCTCTATTAGCAAACTTCAAACACTTTGGGGCTACCTTGGCCCCTCTTTTATCTTGGGCCACCACTGCCTTTATCAGTAGAGAAGACTCGGTCTAGGCTTTCTCAAAATGGAGCTTAAAATGGCAACGACGCTCTACCATGCTAAATAGAGATGCACGGGCAGCACAGACCGCACGCTAACTGTTCAACTGGAGAGGACCTTTAAAGGCCAGCTGGCATGAGGAGAAGCCCACTGCACATGGAGTCAGAAGGCTCCAGTTCTGGCTTTCATAGTAATCTGCTGGAGGACCTGTCACTTAACCTCTCCTGGGCCTCAAGCTTCCTTGTCTGCAAAATGAAGGCGCTGGGCTCTGACTTCCAAGATCCCTGCTAGCCTTGAGTCCATGAGAAGCCAATGACAACTGCCCAACCCTTCGCTTAGCATGAAACAGAAGAAAGAACCCAGAGAAGATCCTGCTCTTCCTCTGTACTAAAATTCTTCCATCTTAGTTTGCTAGTCTCCTCCCAAACATCCTGCCCTTGGCTGTCTCCACCTCTATCAAAGCTTAGTGGAAGGGACACAGGGCCATTTTTTAGGCGCCCTTACCTAGACTTTGTGCCTGCTTTGCTCTGGTTGCATCTGAGTCTTCTTTCTCACTCTTTATACCATTGCTAGCAGTCACAGAAATGCTGTCTTGGTTAGCTGTGGCTTGGGTCCTCTCAGCAAGCTTGGATTTCTTGTCCTGCTTAGTTGTTTTGTTCTTGTCACAAGTGGTCTGTGGAATAAACATGAAGAGTCTCTTAGAAACAATGGCATCTTAATCCAACTGGAGAAAAAAAGGGAGAGGTAAGAAGAAGGAAATAAGTTACTTCATCCCTGCCTCCTCATATATACTTCAAATTCAGCATTCAAAATTCAAGTCTGTCATAGACCCTGTTGATATCTTCTTAGTTAAAGCAGTCTTATTCTCCTACATCCTCTTTTCAATCAATGTCTACTATTCTCTTTGAGACCCGACAATTCCACTTGGATCAAAATATGTACCCAATGACTGAGGAACTGCTGAACCAATTATGGCATATTAATGTAATGGAATATTAGTACATCATAAGGAATGAAGAACACGATAAATTAAGAAAACCATGTAATCAGTTGCATCAAACTGAAAAGTTTCTGTATGAGCAAAATCAAAATTGTTAGGTTTAACAAGAGAAGCGATTAAACAGGAAAATTTACATAGAAAATATCTTTGATAAAGTGGCTACCTAAAATATGCTGGGAATTCATATAAACATCTAAGATTTTCATTACTATCTTATTTTAAGAAATTGCCATAGCCACCTCAGCCTTCTGTAATAACCACTCTGGTCAGTCAGCAAGCATCAAACATCAAGTGAAGACCCTCCATCAGTAAAAGATTACAATCTGCTGAAGGTTCAGATGATAAGTTAGCATTTTTTAGCAAAAATTTTAAATTACATTATTTGCATTGTTTTTTAGATATAATCTACTGGTACACTTAACAGATGACAGTATATAACTTTTATGTGCACTGGGAAAACAAAAAATTCATGTGACTTGCTTTATTGCAGTGGTCTTGAATGGAACTTACAGTATCTCCAAGGTATATCTCTTTAAGTATATGTCAATGTTACTATTGATATAGCTATGTAGGATCTTTGACCTTCTTTAAGGATATATACCTAATAGCAACAAATACAAAAATATATTTATAGTAGCACTTTGTCATAGCAAAGAACAAACAGAAAAGCTATCGATTGGGGAATAGTGGAATGAATTGTGGTGATATATGAATTAAATATTATGCTATAAAAAATAACAAACAGAATTCCAAGAACTTGGGAATATTTGTGTCATTTGACCTTGGAAAGAAGGTAAAACATAAAGCAATATGCACAATGACCAAGAGGGGAGAAAAGTGCAGTGGCTGTGGCTATGACGCTGATCAATGATGAACTCAGAGATGAACTGAGAGTGAATGAAGTAAGCCTTTCTGTTCTTGGCAGAGATGGGGCAGAGAATCTATTTTCAGCCACAGTCACTGTGCTGATTTGTTCTACCTGACTGTGCTTTCTGTACTTACTTGAAATAAGAAACCCTAGGGTGGGGTAGAGGGGAGTCACTGGGAAGTGACATGTCATTCTAATTCAGGGTTCTGTGCTCTGCCATCTGATGGCTCTGGGCTCTATAACTAAATTTTGGAACTTCTTTCATTTATTCTTAAATAAAGGAATGTTTTGGAAATAACTAAACTCTGAATTGGTTGAACCAAGATTCACAGGCCATAGAGCTTGGAAGGGTTAGGAGAAAGTACTGACAAGGAACTTAGGCAAAGGTATCAGCAGCCATAAGTAGAGAAAAAATGCACTTCCCCAGAGCTTTGTGGGGGCTGACTAGTAAAGGATGAGTACAGAAAAGGAAGAAAATCCTAGACAGTAACAATAGCCAGCTGCGCTTGCACGTGCGTGTGTGTACATGTATAAGTAAGATAATGAAAGGAGAAACCATTCGAAAAGGACAGGGGAAAACTTTTTTGGAAAATACTACCTCAAGTTAAGGGATGATTATTAGCAGGAAGGACAATAAAATAAATACAACGAATGTAGTGAGTACCCTTCTTCATGGTAAGGAACTTTGGGAGTGGATGAGGAAGAATAATACTGCAGCAATGTGGCTAGGGCAGAGAGCCTGCTTAGTTTAGAAGAGTGAGAGACATACCAAGGGTTGACAACAAAGATAAGAGAAAATCCAACAACAGGAAGGGTTTACTCAACCTGTACAGTACAAGGGGTAGGTGGCGAGAGCAGCAGGCCTAAAGTGCATAATGATAGAGTGGAACCAGTGCTAGGTGTTGGGGTGCTGTCATGGGCTGCAAACAATATAAATCAATGCCAGTCTAAAATTGCCTTCGCAATAAGCAACCTCATTAGGAAAAATGAGCAGCAGCTTCCAGAATGAAGGAGTTACAGCTTTGCTTTCTCTGCTCTGGTCAGATCACAGCTGCAAATACAAAAATGTTCACTTCCCCATTTTAGAAAGTATAATGGTATGGTTCTTTCTATTCATTTAAAAAATTTTAATAATGCTGCTAGAACAGGACCAATGGTGGTTAAGAAAATTGGAAGTCATGTTATATAAGAATACCACCAACAACAATAATAACTAGAATTTATAAAGTAATTTAAAGTCTGCAAAGTGCTTTATGAATATTATTTCCTTTTATCCCTGCAACAATCACCTTGGGAGGTAAGTGCCATTTTATTATCCCAATTTTGACAGAAGAAGAAACTGAGGAAGACAGAGGTTAAGTGGTCCAGAGTCACACAATTAGGAAATGTCTATGAGGCTGAACTTGAATTTAGGTCTTTCTGACTCCAGGTCTGCCCAGTCTTCTGCCTAGCTAAAGATGGATGAAAGAATTAGGGGCAATTAATGAATGTTGGAAAAAACCTCAAAGGAGGCAGAGTGCAATCTATACCCTTCTACAAGATCCTAGGTAAGTGACCTTATCTATAGGTCACTATAGGTATCCTATAGAATATCTTATAGATATAGAATCTCCAGTAAATAGGGGTCCACAGTCTTCCAAAGAAGGCTATTCCACTGTTGAAAGTCTGACTCCAAAATCTGTTAAATTGTCTTGGGATAAAGAAAGACTTGTTCTGGTTGGCTATAGTTAGTAAAAACAAGAGATACTATAAAAAAGATACTATAGAGGTAAACTTACAATCAATTAAAGAAACTTATCTAAACAATAAGCGGTCCAAAAAAGGATTGAGGTGTTCTGGGAGCTCTTGGATTACTCTCTGGTAGAGGTCTTCCAGCAGAGGCTGGATTTCTTGCCTGGCATACTGACTGTACAGAGGAATCTTGTTTCTTTAAACAATCAAGTTGGACTTAGTCAAACGTATCAAACTCACTGCCTGCAAAAGTTCCAAGAGCATCATGGACCACATTAAAATATAACTGGGAAATGTTTTAACATATAGCATAGATAATAGTAGTTTTTTTGTTTTGTTTTCTGAAGTCAATATGCAGCCCTGAGGGATCTATTTCAATTTGAATTTGACACTTCTGGCACAGAGGACTTCTAAAGTGCCCCTTTTGGATTCTGTATGATTTTCTGGCAAGTGGTCCTAAAAAAGGCAGTAGGAAGGTGACATGAGCAAGGCATGAGAGATGCCAAGTGAAGTCTATGGGGTTTCCTGGGGGTTCACTACCCAGCAGGAGAGGATAGGGATTCCAATTTGTGTCTAGTCCTTATAGTGAGACTATGGGAGATCATGAACAAGGATCCCTCAGTGCTGAAATCTATCCATGGAGGAAGTAATATGCAGACTCACTGGAGTAAATGATACAGAGTGAAGAAGCAAAGCAGAATTAGATAATTTATAAACTACAGTAAAAAAATAAATAATGACAGGGGCAGCGAGGGGTTGCAGTGGATAGAGCACCAGCCCTTTAGTCAGGAGGACCTGAGTTCAAATCCAACCTCAAACACTTAATACTTCCTAGCTGTGTGACCCTGGGCAAGTCACTTAACCCAAACTGCTTCACACATACACACACACACACACACACACACAGAATAAATAATGACAGAATGTTTAAAGTGTATGTAAGAAAAAATGACAAATGAGTAAAAACATCATGAAAAGGAAAATAAACTCTTAAGTAATTGAAGACCAATGATAGTCACAGAGAAAAAATAATGTCATATGGCTTTGCTGCATCCACTGTCAGTTATCCGTGGGCATTATGTTAAAGGGTTTTATTGACCTTCATTTCTGTGTTACAAGGAGAATTTAATGAAAAATGGACAGGGGACTTCCTTCCCCCCGGATATGACAAGAGGTAACAATAAAACTTTTCTTTTTAAACAATGAGAAAGGAAAGCAAGCAGGTCATTGTTTTTGTTTGTTTAAAAAATACCTCAAAATAAATTGTAAATAATTTAAAATTCAATGTTTTATGTATTTTCATTTACAAATCCTGATTTACTTGAATATTTATTTTTGATGATGGTTACTAAGAACAAAAAAAGCATCTTATTAAATAGAAAAGTGGTCCTAACTGCTAGTAGTGAAAAGTTTTGAAAACACTTAAAAGCATCGACAATTATGGTGTCAGAAGATCTGGGTTTGAGTACTGATTCTACTAGCACTGAACTTATATGATCCCATGTCATCAATGGCTATTCTTTCTAGGTATTTGTTTTCTCAACTATATAAAATGGCAATGATGACATCATCCTGCTTCTTTGCTAAAGAAGTGACGTCGAACTCAAACAGAAAAGGGAGACACAAAGCCATATATAAGGATCCCTATGGGCCACATATTGACTTAAAAAACCACATACTATCTACTTCTATTGCTTTTTATTTATCTTTTTAAATATTTCCCCATTAGAATTTAATCTGGTTCAGGCTGCAATGAGAGTTTGTGGGATATATGTGTGTGTGACCTCCATTCTAGGTTGTTGGGATAATTTGAAAACTATAAAAACTATAAGCAGATGTAAGAAACCGTATATTTTCATGAGCAGTTTCCCTCTCTTTATAACGAAGGGGAGTTGCATTTCATTAGATATCTGAGGTCTCTTCCAGCTCTTAAATGCTATAAACTGCGCTATACAAAAAGAAGAAAAAAGATAACAAAGAAATTATCTTCCTGATCTGATAATTCAAAATATATAGGGAGGAAAAAATCTCAACTACACCTTAGGGATAGTTATTATGCCAAAGGGAAAAAGAAAGAAAAACAAGAGGAAAAATTTTTATTCTTCCCCATGTCCTTAAAGGTACAACAGGTGTAGATTACCCATTCTATAGTTCAGGGCTTCTTAAAATTCTGTCTGAGAAAACTTTTCACATAAAAAATTTTAACATGATTCTAGGTACATAGGTATATACAACAGGTATACAAATCAAACATTTACCGACAATAAATCATAATTTCATGATTCCTACATTAAGTTATGAAACATCACATGGGGTTGTTATAATTTAAGAAGCTTGGTCTCCCTCTGAGGAGAACTATGGACTTCAGAATCATAAATCAGCCCTGGGGTCAGGTTCTAGTTCTGAAATACTGAAAACTCCCAAATTGAAAGGGACCTTAGAAATCAATTAGTGAAATATCCATACCTGACTGAGAATTCTTTCCACAATAGTGGTGCTTAAATATACAATTCATGGCAATAATGCCATGAACTTGTTTTGGGAAAAACAAAACAAAACTGATAATTGTCTTTTTTTAATCCTTTAAAATCTTAGGCATCCATGGGCAGTACCAGAAAGTGCCATGTGACAAACAAAAAGGGTAAAGAATACATGTTCTATAGCAATCCTGAATAAGGAGCCACTTTAAGACCTTCTTAAGGTTCCTTGGCAGCTTTTGAATGGCTCCCTTCATCTACATTTCTTTAGCTACAAAAAATTAAGATATTATTTATATTTCTGATGGCTCTTCCAGGCCCAATGCAAAGACAGCCCTTTGTTAACCATATAGGACTGAAGAAATGGTCTGAAATACAAAGGATGGGAAGTCAGGAAACCTGAAAAATCTTGGAATTGGTGTTTGGATTTCAGGCTTAATTATGTAGCTGTAGTAGTAGTAATGGCAGCAATAATGAATTAATAAAATTAATAATAATAATATTAATAATGAAATTAACATTTCACTTTTTATAAAAATGCTTTACATTTGTACTCTGTACAAAACCCCCAAAAGTCTCAATTGACAGAGGAGGGAGTGGAGATCCTAAGATGGTAGGTGTTTTGCCCATGATCAGATAACTAGTAAAATTTTGATTTGATTTGAACTCGGGTGTCCTAATTCTAAGTCTAGACTCCATCTACTATATTACCCTGTCACTTCAAAAGACAGACTATACGAAAGCCAACAAACTAGTCAGTTGGACTTGAACAGAAGTAGTAACCCTAAGCCTTGTTTTAAATTTCCTTCCTCAAGGCCATTTTCCAGGTACCTGGGAGGTTCCTGTTCCCTGTTCCTCAGAGGCAGACTCACTACTGGACTCTTCACTACTAGCTTCAGGCTGGCCAGTGCTGGATAAACAAGTTGCCTTTTGGCACATGGGGGCCACTTTCACCATGCTGACCTTTATTGCTGGAACAGGTAAGAGTGAGGGAGATTTGTTAAGTGCAAAAGAGAATGGACCAAGTCTATACTGTGTTTCTTCCCCCCACCCCCAATCTATTCTGCAAAGATAAAATTAAGAGTCCCTACTTACTATTTTTTGTTTCTACCAGTATCTCCTCTTCACCAATCAATCACATGCATAAAAATATAAGTAGATAATCCTTGCAAAAGTGTCAAAAATATCCTTGTTTCAAAAATGCTTCCAGTTATACTATCAGAAGCATTTGTCCAAAGAGAATCAGGTAGAATTTTGATGACTTTTCCTATACCAGGATAGCCAATGTCCCTTCAAGAGGAAGGGGGTATACCAAAATCAAAGTATCGAAAAGGAGATTTCTTCGCCTGTCCCCCCCTCCCCGCCCCTCCATCTATCTAGACTGTAGTTATATAGGATCCTGCAAACTCCACTCACTAATAGTCAGCAACCCAACATCTGACCCTTAGTGGCTGGAGATATACAGATATGTGTGTATGTGTGTGTGTGTGTGTGTGTGTGTGTATACACATACATACACATACACACATATACATCTGTGTGTGTGTATATATACATATACATATATATGTAAACATAAATATATATATGAGGACAGGGGTCTTACTAGGAAGAGTTGGATGTTGGATATCAGGGATCACATCATTCTCACTCTCAGATGAGCTTTGTTCCCTGTTCTCTGATACTTGTCTCTTCTTGGGAACTGTCCCAGCTTTCATAGGGACAGCAGCCTTGTCAGCTGGACTATGTTTGGGGTCAACAAAAATCAGAGGGTTTTTAAGTACCTTTAAAATTAATTTAATAAATTTAATTACCTTTAAAAACAAAAACAAAACACAACTCCCTCCCCCCCAACCCCAATGGATTAAGATTTTGACGACAAGAGGGTTCAGTGGCTAAAAAGTACAGGATCAGAAGTGTGGCTAAAGTAGTTTGTAACAGATCTTAGATCTGTAAACTTCATAAAGGACCATTTAGCAGTCAAAAGGTCCCCAAACAAACTTTAATTATACCTTAGGAGAATAAATTAGATGTCTGTTATCCAGAATGAGTGAAGAGATAGTCCTTCAGTTCTACTATGCCCTGCCCTGTTCAAGATTTCACAAAGAATTCATTCTTATCTTCATTTATTTATTTACTTATTTTTCTTGAGGAATTTCTACATCTAGTGCAACACCATATTTTAGAAGGATTTTGACTAGTTGAATTGTGCCCTAAAGAGGGCCACCAGGATAGTAAAGGGGATGAGAAACTATCATAAGGTTCGGGAATACACAGGAAGGTCATGACCATAATTTTCAAATATCAGAAGGGCTATCTAGTGGGAAACGGATTAGGTTTGTTCCTTTGGCACTTGAATGCCAAGTTCAAAAGAGTGGGTGAAAGTTACAGAGGGAGAGATTTTGAATTAATGTAAGGAAAAGCTTTCTAAAGTCAACAAGCATTAACCAAATGCCTAACTCTGTGCCAAATGCTGTAGAGATCAAAGGGCGGGGGAGGAAGGGGGAAGGGAGGGGAGAGAAGCAAAAACAGCCTGTGTTCTAACAATAGGACTGTCCAAAAGAAGTGTGGAAGACAAAGTGATGAGCTATTCATGAATGGAAAATTTTGAGAGAGAATGAATAACTACTAAGAATGAGTGTTATATCCAGCCATTCTGGAGAGCAATTTGGAACTATGCTCAAAAAGTTATCAAGCTGTGCATACCCTTTGATCCAGCAGTGTTTCTACTGGGCTTATACCCCAAAGAGATATTAAAGAAAGGAAAGGGACCTGTATGTGCCAAAATGTTTGTGGCAGCCCTGTTTGTAGTGGCTAGAAGCTGGAAAATGAAAGGATGTCCATCAATTGGAGAATGGTTGAGTAAATTGTGGTATATGAACGTTATGGAATATTATTGTTCTGTAAGGAACGACCAGCAGGATGAATACAGAGAGGACTGGCGAGACTTACATGAACTGATGCTGAGTGAAATGAGCAGAACCAGGAGATCATTATACACCTCAACAATGATACTGTTTGAGGATGTATTCTGATGGAAGTGGATCTCTTTGATAAAGAAAGCCTTAATTGATCAAAGATGGACAGAAGCAGCTACACCCAGAGAAAGAACACTGGAAATGAATATAAACTGCTTGCATTTATGTTTTTCCTCCCGGGTTATTTATACCTTCTGAATTCAATTCTCCCTGTACAAGAAAACTGTTTGGTTCTGCACACATATATTGTATCCAGGATATACTGCAACCCATTCAACATGTAAAGGACTCTTGCCATCTGGGGGAAGGGGTGGAGGGAGGGAGGGGAAAAATCGGAACAGAAATGAGTGTAAGGGATAATGCTGTAAAAAATTACCCTGGCATGCGTTCTATCAATAAAAAAAATTATTTATAAAAAAAAATGAGTGTTATGTAGAGAAGGCTTTCTATTTAGATATAAGTTGAACCTGATGACTTTTAAGATTCCTTCTGGCATTCCATATAGGACAAGTATCACTCCAATGTGATCTCATTGATTTAGGAGTTCCCACAGTGATGCTGAGGGCAGCCCATTCATGCCCACCCATGTTAACTCTTGTTTGTGCCAAACAAAAACAAAGGAAAGAAAGAGTGAGATGGAGGGAGGGAGGGAGAGAGAGAGAAGGAAAGGGAAAGAAAAAAGAAAAGAAAAGAAAGAGACCATGTATCTTTAAGGAGTAATAAAGATAAAAAGCCAAACAGATAGCAGTCCTTTCAAATGGTAGCTCAAGAAAAATTCTTATATATGAAAAGACAAAGAAATAAAATTGTTGGTGATATAGCGAGGCAGCAGGGACTGAGGATGAGAACAGCTCACATTTTCAGACATGGCAGCATTTTGTAGAAATGCCTCTGTACTTGTAGTCAAGATGGGTAACCATGGCCAAGCTGCTGACCTTTTTTGTGCCTTAGCCCCCATCTCTAAAAATGGGGGGAAAAGCTACATTAGCCCAGCAGGATTGTTTTGAGAATTAAAGGAGGTAATCTTAAAAGCTTTGTTAAGGTAAGAAAGCACTTTGTTCATAAGGAAAGCTAAGTATCCTGTCCTCCAGAGGCTTGCTGGCCCTAATCCAGTTAAATCCAAAGCCAGGCACCCCTCCCCCTCAATCAGGCTTCCCATCCCCATCCACTATCATCTCCTCAAAAGGCTGTTCCTGGCCCAGCCAAAAGCAGAGGGTTTTGGGCCAGGCCAGTTCTAGAGCAGCCACAGGAAATTCCAGCCCCCCAGGTGACCTGAGCTTCTGGTTACAAAACCAAGCTACAAAAGAGATAAGCGAAGAAAGAAACCTGAGCTTGGGCTGGGGGTGGGGAAACAAGTTCCTTGGTGACTCTCTGGCACCACCTCGTGGCTGCAGGCTCTAAGGACACGGAGAGCCTAGAAAGCCCCACCCTACCGATCATGTACTAAGGATGCCCAGAGCCCTGAATTTGGAGCCTTAGACTGCCGAGGGGCCTTGGATCAGGGAGGAGGGGCTGACGGGGGACAAAGGAGCACTGAGAGGAGTCAGCTCTTCCTGGGACCAAACCTCTCCCGCCTGGGCGTGAGAAGGGATGGAGGGAAAGCCTACCAACAGTCCTGAAGAGGGTGGGCAGTCCCCAACCGGCAATGGATCCCCTTCCCAGCTGGATCCGGTGCCTGCTTTGTTTCATCTCAGGCTTACCCGTGAAAAGGGTCGGTTCCTCCTCCATCTGCCTTTACTGAGCTGTGCTGCTGTTCTCTAAGGCCCAAGGGCCCCGGTACTGTCCCTGAGCAGGGAAGCAATTAACAAACTCTCCTAGCAGCTTTGGGAAGGGAAATGATGGAATGCAAGAGCTGGGTAAATGTAATTATTAACGAAGTACAAAGAGGGAAGACTGAGGTCAGGCGAGAGCAAATCACAAAATCACAGCCTATTACTACTTAATGGGAGCCATCATCAAGTTCTACCCATTACTTACAGACAATAACAAAAGCTAATATTTACGTAGTGCTTTTAAAGTTTGTTAAGCACTTTACAAATATTATCTTATTTGATCATTTACAAATGAAGAAAACAAATACACAGAGCAGCGTCATACTTCTCACTAGCAGAAGAACCACAACCAAAACCTGAGCTTCCTGCCTCTTAGCCCATCAATCTTTCCATTGTGCCAAGTTATCTAGCATCCTGAAGAGGGAAAGGAGAAAGAAAAGCAGCTCTTGAGGAGCCCATGTTAGCCTTCTACATAGCCAGGATGGATTAGCTTCCCTAGGACTGTTAAATTATTTTTTAAAAAACCATCTGCACCCAGTAGGAACTGAATGTGGACCACAACATAGTGTTTCTCACTTTATTTGTTGTTGTTTGCTTGCATTTTTTTCTCATTTTTTTTCCTTTTGGATATGATTTTTCTTGTATAGCATATTTGTGGAAATATGTTTAACATATATTGGATCACTTGCCAAATGGAGGAGTGAAGGGAGGGGGGAAAAATTATAAGTGTTTTATAGAGATGAATGTCAAAAATTATCCATGTATGTATTTTTAAAATAAAAAGCTATAATAAAAAAATTTCTAAAAAAAATTAAATTATGCCACTGTAAAAACACAGAAATATGTGATAATGACCATTAAAAAAAAAAGAAAAGAACCAAAAACCTGTAGTTTTCCCAATGCCACTATCCAATTCTAATTCTGTACTTCAGAAGCAATGTTTAGATGTCTAAGATTTTTTAAAAAATTTAACAGAATCTAGAATCTGCACATATAATAAAGAGAGTCATTTACACAATACTTTAAGATTTGCAAAATCCTTTACAAATATTGCCTTATTCAATCATCACAACCTTAGGAGATAAACGCTATGTCATTCCCATTTATGGATGAAAAAACTAAGCATAGAGTAGTTTAGCGACTTAATCAGAGTCATATACAACTAGTAAATGTCTGAGGCCATTTAAACTCAGATTTTCTCAACTCTAGGCCCAGTGCTCTATTTACAGGGCTTCAATATATAGAATGTTCTAAGATATACCTGTTATTTCATTTAGTCCCATCAATATGTTATCTCATTTTCTCTAAATCTATTAATTCACAGAATTTAAGATTCAAAATTGGAAGGGATCTTTCAATGTCATGAAATCCACATTTTACAGAAGAGGACACAGTCCTCGAGTGGTTTCATCACCTGCCAAAGGTCACACAAGTTATTAAGTGGAAGTCTGGACCCAAAGCAGGTAACTGGACTCCAAACATATTCTGTTTCCCAATGCACCAAGCAGTTCTAGGTACTCTTTTTAACTGTCCAGTACTACAATGAGAACAAGTTTCTATTTTACCATCTGTTTAGATACTATTCTAAAGGGGAAGGATTCTTAAAAATTTATTCAGCTAAATAGTTGAAAATGATAAGATAGTGCTGTGCTGAAAATAATGGGGAACTGGAGACTCTCAGCTCCAGCCTTACCTTGCTATGTGGTTTTAGACAAGTCACTTCTTTCTCAGGGCCTCAATTTCTGCTTGTATATAAAGGGAACCAGATTACTGTTTTCTAGCCCAAACTAGACTTCCGGCCAATAAAATGTCTAAGTTTGCTAGTGAGAAGTACTCTATCTCCCTCTAGTTGAATGGCTTTTGGGTAACTCATGATCCATGAGCCAATGGGAGAGGAAGAGAAGCCTTTTTTTTTTTTTTAATTTAAAGAACAATTAAGGAGTAAAAAACTTAAGGAGTCATTTTTTTTTTTTTAATTTTAAGAAATATGGACCTCAGGGGGCAGCTAGTTGGTGCAGTGAGTAGAGCACCAGCTCTGAAGTCAGGAGGACCTGAGTTCAAATCTGGCCTCAGACACTTAACACTTCCTGGCTTTGTGACCCTGGACATGTCACTTAACCCCAACTGCCTCAGCAAAAAAAAAAAAAAAAAAAAAAAAGAAAAAGAAAAAGAAAAAAAAAAAAAGAACTACAGACCTTTGATAATGAAAGTTTTACAAACTAGTAATAATTTGTTATGGACCAGAAGATTGGGAAAACTGGACTATATGGTTTTTGGGAAATAGAAGTGTCCTGAGATCTTAAAGAAGGGAAAGGAACCCACAAATGTTTGTGGCAGTCCTTTTTGTAATAGCAAGAAACTGGAAACAGAATGGATGCCCATCAATTGGAGAATGGCTGATTATGACAAGTTATGATATATGAAGGTTATAGAATATTATTGTTCTGTAAGAAATGACTAGCAGGATGATTTCAGAGAGTCTTACATGAACTGATGCAAAGTGAAATGAGCAGAAGCAGGAGATCATTATATATGGCAATAAGATTATATGATGATCAATTCTGGTTGATGTGACTGTCTTTAACAATGAGATGATTCAAACCAGTTCACATTGTTCAGTAATGAAGACAGCCAATTATATCCAGAGAGAGGACTGTGGGAACTGAGTGTGGACTATAACATAGCATTTCCACTCTTATTGTTTGCTTGCATTTTTGTTTTCCTTCTCAGGTTTTTTTCTTTCTTTCTAGATCCGATTTTTCTTATGTAGCAAGATAACTGTATAAATATGTATACATATATTGGATTTAATATTAACATCTTTAACATATATTGGACTATCTGCCATCTAAGGGAGAGGATGGGGAGAAGGAGGGGAAAAGTTGGAACAGAAAGTTTTGCAAGGATCAATGTTGAAAAATTACCCATGCATGTTTTGTAAACAAAAAAAAAAAAAAGAAAAAGAAAAAGAAAAGAAATAGAAGTGACCTTCCAACTACCAGATTGGCTTCCAGCCTAGCCTCCTTAGCCATCAGTAAGAGAAGAAATCATTGTGGAGAAGGGGCCCTACAAACTCAAGAGAGTGGCAACCCTACCCCCAGATCACTCATCTTGCTTTTAGTCCATATCTTACACAGACTGACCATCCATGGAAGAAATCCTAAGGAAAAGAGACCAGCTATGCCCATCAACTGTCAACTAGCTGTCATTCTTAGGGCAGACAAGCCAACCCAGCTAAAATAGCAGGGCACTCTGAAGAGAAGCAGCAGAAGTGCCCGGCAGATCAAATCATCACCACTTTGACCACTATCTCCCCTTAGACCTTCCTGGAGAAAGAGCAGGACCCTGAACAGCAATACCTCCAGCCAAATACCCTGGAGACATCATGCTGGGAAGTAGCCCCTATATAGATAAAAGCTCCTGAAGAAACAGAAAAGGAAGTTCTTGCCACCCAAGTGCTGGGCAATTGTCAGATGGTTCAATATCAGAAATTTAAAAGAATTTATCAATGGAAATGGCATTAAAAAGAGTCATTGCCATCTGCCTGCTGCTGTTCTGAAGGATGATGTGCCTTTTCCATCTTATTAGCAGCTGAAACTTTCCATGAATATATCTGCCCCATCAGAATGTGAGCTCTCTCAGAGCAGAGCTGTTTTGCTCTTCCATTAGTAACCCCAGCATTCAGCACAAAGGAAGCACTTAATAAATGCTTTTAAAAATTTCATTCCTCAGGTTTTTTCCAGCTCTAACATTCTATTATTCTATCTGCCCAGGTCTCTTGATTTGTTTAAATCACTACATAAAATGTCACTAAAAAAGACCTTTGGAGGAAAGAACAAGGATCAGGAAGCAGCCAAATGAAATTATTTGTCTAACAGCAAAATGGGGACAAAAGAAGCTAGAGAGGAAAAAAAGGGTCAGGAGATTCCATCACAGTCCAAATCTTTACTCTCCATTGGAGGGATGCTCGGATGGATTTTCCAAAGGAAAAAGTTGCCAGCTGGTAACTGGTGAGAAAAATGCTAAATGTGATACTTCATCAGCTCTTGGATGTCAAGATCCCAGTGAAAGCAGCACAAAGAGACCCCCAGCCTGATGCTCCTTCACAAAGACATTGCTGGAGGAAGATGGGCTCTGTTGTCAGACTGCAGAAGATTCCCAAGATGGGTCAATCAATGTCAGGTCCCACACTACTCCGTCAGAGACAGGACCATAGCCCATGTCTCAATGGCAAGGATCCCTGGCCTCAGAATGTAGAATTATGGCCTCAAGCCAAATGGCTGCATTATCTAATTCAATAACTGCAATCAAAGTTCCATTTCACTGAAGAAGATAAAACAATAGTATAAGAATAATGTCTGATAGGTAACTAACATAATCATGAGTATAAAAACACTTCCTTCTAGATGAAAACTTTCCTTATTTCCTTAACTGTTCAAATTACTATATATAAATACATTAAATTCTGAATATTCTTCTATTTGTGTGCACACACATCCCTCCTCTTATTTTGTCTTCTCTTGTAATGCTAGTTCTTCATAAGTAGGAATAATTTCTTCCACTGTGGTTCTATCCTTAATGCTTAGCAGAGTGCCTGGCACACAGAAGTAGCAAAATAAATCTTCTGTTTGACTGAATGGCTTGAATTAGCATAGATATTGAAAAAACAAATTTATTTATATGCAGGCTTGGTAAAATCATATACACTAACAGTCTAGCTGCCAGAACCCTCCAGGAAACAAATATAGATAGTATATGTAAGGCAGTGTTGAGAGCCTCCCAATGACTGCGGCCCAACAGCTCTGAAGTATCCAGAAGCTTCAATTCAATGATATGTAGATGTGGCACCTCAGGACTCATTCTGATAAAGGCCTTTATGGGAAGCCCTCATCAGACTTATCTTATGGACTGAGGGAAGTGATTGGAGGATGAACCTGACCCAAGTGCCAGCACTGAGAGGGCTGCTTATGATACTGGAGTACTGCCAGGCCGGGTTACATATACCTCAGTGCTCCCTACTAAGATGCTTCCCTCATGCTCAGGGTGTAAAAAATGTTCAAGAACAAGGACCTGACAAAAAAGTGAATTCCATGTCATTCATGAAAGTGGGATTAGTAAAAAATTCTGGAAAACATATTTGATTTTCCTTAGAACAGAAGATCTTAATGTAGGTTCTTAATGTGAGGTCTATGGACCCCCAAGAGGTCCACAGATAGATTTCAGGGAGTCTGTGAACTTGGCTAGATAAAAAAGTACATCTTTATTTTTATTAACCTTTAGTTGAAATTTAGCATTTCCTTCAATTATTTAAAAATATTATTCTGAGAAGAGGTCCATGGCACACAAAGGTTAAGAACCCTTGTTTTAAGAAGGACTTTCTCTTTGAACCTTTTCCTCCAAACTGTCCTAGATTCTCCCCTAAATGCTCCTGCAGGATTTCAAAATACAAATAGGGGCTTTCTAGGAAGAGTGGATTTGGAAGAGTTGGAAGGATGAAAAATGGGAGATAGGGTGGATGGGAGAGAGGATGTTAAGCTTAATAAAGCAAAAATCTACCTCCCATATACTTGCTAATGCCAAAGAGATATTTCTAATGCAAGGGAAAACTACCGAAATAATCTAGGCTGATAATTATAATTACCAATTTGTTATTCATTGCAATGCTAAACTGTTAAGATCCATAAAAACAGAGATAACCTTTTAACATTTAGCAGGATGCTCTGCACACAGTAGGCACATAATAATTGTTTGTTGAGTGTCTTTTTACAGACCAGTCATAAGGACTATAATGCTGTTTTGGGCAGTGGGATGACTTAAGAGAAAGGAAGGACAAGAGGAAAATCCTGGAACTCCAGGGTCCTACCTGGGCAGTTGGCGGTTCTCCATTGTTACTCTCAGATTTATGGTTCCTAGTAGTGTCAGGTGCAGCCAATTGCTTGTCTGGCAATGCAGTAGACACTTTCCCTACATTGTTCTTGACAGTTCCAGCTTTTTCAGTTTTCTTCCCTGATGAAACCTGGGATAATGAGGATGAGGCAAGGAGACAGAAAAAATTATCCTCAGATAAAGTGATGATACATCTGCCCAGAGATCTCAATAAAAATTAATAATGGAGATTTAATAATAGTTCTTTTTCAGAATACTTTTTCACATATAATCTCATCTGATTGGGCTTGTTTTGTCCTTTAGAGTTGGAAAACTATAAGCCTATGATGACTCTCAACAAAATCACTTTTAGGTTGGCAAGATTCTGAGAAGGCAACAATCTGCATGGATAGAGGGATTTCCTAAGGTATAAGAATGAAATATAGGCCCAGGCTGTAGCTCTCTTTAGAATAAGGTCTAGGAAAATTAAAGGACCTGGTCAAGATTTCATATCCAGGAATTAGTGGCAGGGCCAGAACTAGGATTCCCTATTTCTGTGCTGACTTTTATGAAAGACTACAGAGGAAGAAGGAAGTTCAACTCTCCCAGCAGAGAAAAATCACATGTTAGTTGTCCCAGGAAACCAGAGTCATCCCAGAGCAACCTCAAATCTGTGGAGACTGAAGCAGCCAACTCTCCCACCTGCTCTACTGAATGCTCTGTAGCTTGATGATATTACAGATCTTGCCCCAATATGGCTGATCACAGCACTTCCAGGATATATATGGGGTTGATCGTGCACATATGGTTCCAAAAATCTTCCATCCACAATGTGCTGAGATCTTTCCTCTGCTTAGTATCTTTCAAATATCAACGTACCATCCCATGCTATCCAGTTCAGCTGAGTTCAATTCTGACTACACTTTTTTTTTTAATAACTTTTTATTGATAGAATCCATACCAGGGTAATTTTTTTTTTACAGCATTATCCCTTGCATTCACTTCTGTTTCGATTTTTCCCCTCCCTCCTTCCACCCCCTCCCCTAGATGGCAAGCAGTCCTTTACATGTTGAATAGGTTATAGTATATCCTAGATACAATATATGTGTGCAGAACTGAACAGTTTTCTTGTTGCACAGGGAGAATTGAATTCAGAAGGTAGAAATAACCTGGGAAGAAAAACAAAAATGCAAGCAGTTTATATTCGTTTCCCAGTGTTCTTTCTTTGGGTGTAGCTGCTTCTGTCCATCTTTGATCTGAATTAACTCTCTTTATCGAAGAGATCCACTTCCATCAGAATATATCCTCAAATAGTATCGTTGTTGAGGTATATAATGATCTCCTGGTTCTGCTCGTTTCACTTAGCATCAGTTCATGTATTGACTACATTTTCTAGCTATGTGAGTGTAGGCAAATTTTACTTTGCCCACCAAAAACTTACACTTACCTCCCAGGGCAGCTGGGAGAGCTAAATTTGTAAAGTGCTTAGCACAGTGCCCAGCATATAGTAGGTGCTTAATAAACACTTGTTTTCTTCCTTCTAACCATCATTTTTAGAACATAGTGGACTTGTGTCCTTTTGTGATTATCTATTTGCGAGGGGGTGGCTTTGATGTCACTAGATATTACAGTATTCCAACCACATGGCATGTAAAGGAGATGAATTTCTGTAGTAATTTGGTAACACATACTCATAAGATTGAGTGGGAAGGGACTTCAGTAGTCAACAAGTCCAACTTTCACATTTTATAAATGAGGAAACTGAGATCTAGGGCCATTAAATAATTTGCCCCATGTTATACAGACAATAGAAGACAGAGCTGGGACAGTTGCTCAAACCCTCCAATTCCAAATCTAGTGTACCTTTAAAATGGAAAGAAAAATCACCAATGAGCAAAGATTTTCCAGGCTGATGAGCACTGGTGGTCAGAGCCAGCAGACTGGCCCAGACGTCAGTGACACAGCTTTCTTCACCATGAGGCACTGAGGAGGACATTCGTGGAGCCTGTTTCCCAGCTGGGGATTAAGTGGACACACACCCTCTCTGGGGAGAGTTGGGATGCAGAAAAGATGCTGGGGTTAGAAGAGAATAACCAGGGTGTACTTGGGTGAAAACCGCAGAGCCCATCTGCCGGTCAGCTGGAGCCTGTGTGTTCAGGCCTGCTTGTTTTAGAAGTCTTCAGAATTAATCAGAACCAAATGGAGAGAGAAAGTAACTCAAACCACACAGGTAAAAAAGACTAGCTGCCAAAAAACGCCTGTGATCTATACAGTCAAAGTCAGAAGAGATAAGAAAACTAAAAGGAGAATACTGAAACCTTCTGGAGTGTAAAGAGGGTCTATGGTCAACAAATAAGCTTCCTGACATGTGCTTGGTCACTTTCTATAGGTAAATGGAAATCCAAAAAAAATGACAAAAAACACATCTAGAAACATGAGCTGCATGTGTGTATAAACAAAAGTGTGTGTTTCAGTAAGAACAAGTCCTAATTCCTTCCCTGCCTCAGGATTCCCACTACCAGTTCTAGGATCAAGGGACAGGTCCTGGGATGGCTGTAGAAAGGAAGGCAGCAGATGGAGCAGCAGCCTGAGGATTAGGAGGCTGGTTCCAAGCCCCAGTCCTGTCACTAACAATGCCACGGACTGGCCATGAAACTTGGAACAAGCCCCTTCCTCCTTTCCAGACCTCAGTTTCTTCCTAGGAGGCAAAGCGGAAAGAAAAGAGCATGTAGTCTGGGACCCAAGGATTTGGAACTGGAAAAGCATGGAAACTTAAGCTCTGGGACTCAAATGAGAGACACTGTGTGTAAGTCACCCTGCAAACTTGAGTGTGGTACAAGTGTCAGTTGCTCTCTGTTTTAAAAAAAAGGGGAGGGGGTTGATCTAGCTTGATTCTCGGGTCCTTGATGGCTCTTAAAGTCCAGGATTCAGGAAAAGGCTAGAAGGGAGTGCCAGGCCCAAGTGCAGGCTCACCTGCTCAGGGGATGCAGAGCTCACCAATTCGCTGCCAGACTCGTCACTGCTGCTGGAGCTTTCCTCTGACCCTGAGGTTTCAGCGCTCTGAGCTGGAGGCCTCACCTGGGTTTGGGGAGATGGAATCGCAGACTTCCTAGGGGCTGGTACGGGCTCGCTCTTTCTTGCTGAGGCTGCAGCAACCTCAGGAGTTTTCATTACAGTTTTTATCTAAAACCATGAGGAAATATTTATAAGGAAAAGAAGGAGCCTTCAGTAAACTGGACTACCTGTTGGGAAAATGACTTAAGGAGAACAAAGACAGGTGACATACCTGCACCGAGATGACCTCATCTTCACTTTCGGATTCCTCGCTGCTATCAGAAGGCTCTTCCGGGCTTATTGGCTCAGTTTTTGTGGCCTGGGAGGAAGGCACAGGTTTTCCTGAGGCTGATATGCTCCTGCTCTCTCTTCCTGAGGCTGTATTGATCTGGGTACTTTTCATAGCAGTTTTTATCTTAAACCACAAAGAAATATGAGAGAGGGAGAGAGGGAGGTAGAGAGAGAGAGAGAGCGAGAGAGAGAGAGAGAGAGACACCCTTTGAAGTATATGAACTTCATGAGATCAACAAATCTCATAGCTCCCTATGACTTTTCCAAATTCCTGGGTTTTTTTTTTTTTTTTTTTTTTTTGTCTTTTTGCTGAGGCACTTGGGGTTAAGTGACTTGCCCAGAGTCACACAGTTAGGAAGTGTTAAGTGTCTGAGACTATATATTTTTTTAATTATAGCTTTTTATTGACAGAACATATGCATGGGTAATTTTTCAACATTGTCCCTTGTACTCACTTCTGTTCTGACTTTTTCCTTCCTCCCTCCACCCCCTCCCCTAGATGGCAGGCAGTCTCATACATGTTAAACATGTTAAAGTATGAGACTAGATTTGAACTCAAGTCCTCCTGACTTCAAGGCTGGTACTCTATCCATTGCACCACCAAGCTGCCCCATCTGACATTTAAAGCCCTTTGCAACTTGGCTCCAACTTATTTTCTCAGCCTTATTACACAGCATTCCCCTTCACGGGCTTTACAGACCAGCCAAATTGGCCTCTTGCTACTCCCTTTTGTTCAAGGCTCCATCTCCACACTCTTATACAGCCTGTGTCTCCATTGCTGGAATGCACTCCCTTCTTGCTCCCGCCCCCAAATTTTCCTAGTCTTCTTCAAAGCTCTGTTCAAGCATTACTTTTTTTCTGTCCAAAAAAGAATTCATTATTTATAACATTAAAAAAAAAAAATTTTGAGTTCCAAATTCTCTCCCTTCCTCTCCTTTCCTATTGAGAAGGCAAGAAACATGATAATAATTATACTTGTGAATACTTGTGAAATTATGCAAAACATACTTCCATATTAGCTATGTTGGAAAAAAAAAAGTGAAAAAATGATCAAACATCACTTTCTATGTGATATTCTTTTTCTTTTTGTAGTATTAAGTGAAGTGCCCAAGATTACACACAGCTAGTAAGTGTCAAGTGTTTGAGGTTGGATTGAATTTAAGTTACCCTCCCACCTAGCTGTCCTCCTCTGTGACATACTTTATAATTCTATCAATACTTTTAAATTACCACATACTTATTTTGAACATACTGAAGAGATATACATGTTTCTCTCTCTCTAGAATGTAAATTCCTTAAGGGCAGGGAAAGTTTTATTTCTGTTTTTACATTTACTGCCTTGCTGACTATAGACACACTTAATATTGTATAATTTCTTTTCCTGTGCCCAGAAAGACGGAATATAGGTTATATGCACACACACGCACACACACACACACACACACACACACACACACACACACGTATATACCTGCCCCTGAGGAGTTGGGACTTCTCCTTCACTTTCTGTATCCTGGCTGCTTTCTGATGATGTCTCCTCTACGGTGGTGACAGGGGCCATTGACTTCTCAGCAGCTTTGCTCTGGGGGATTTGGGCAGATGACTTTACCTAGAGTTTTTTTTAAAAAAAGACAAGCAAGTTGTGCAGAAATCTACTTAACTTTTTCTGGGTATAACTTGACTTTTTGATGGCTTTATATGTTTAGAAAATTTAGGAATCTAGTCCTTTCATGAAGCCAGATGTTAAAGGGATCTTTTAATTGGTCAGGATATCTATGACTAAATGGTTATCTATCAAAAATTACAGTTCAGAATGACTAAGTTATCTTCCTGATATACAGGAATCATCCTCATGAAAACAACAACAATAATTAAATACTACCACCAACAATAATTTGTTGTTGTTCAGTCATTTCACTGGTGTTTGACTCTTTGTGACCCCATTTGGGGATTCTGGGCAAAGATACTAGAATGGTTTGATATTTCCTTCTACAGCTGAAGCAAACAGGTGCCTTGCCCAGTCACACAGCTAGTAAGGATTTGAATTGGGATTTGAATTCAGACTTCTGACTCCAAGATCAGTACTTTGTCCACTGGGCCACTCAGCTGCCCAAATAATAAGAGCTAGTATTTATACATACCTTTAAGGCTCACAAAGCACTTTATGTATGTTACCTCATTAACCTCATCAAGTACTCCATTTTCATAATAATCCTATGAAGTAGGAGCTATTAATGAGAAAATACTGACTTTTGAGTTCTAGAAAGAATTATAAATTTGCTGGGACTTTTCACAAAGTTTGTGAATGAGAATGTTAAGGATATAATCAAAGTTAAAATAAATAAAATTAAATTAGAACTAAGAAGTCAGAGATATTGAAAAGGGCCTGAGAAGTCAAAGATGAGGATGATAAATTAGGAAATATTTAGTGAATAAGAACTTGAAGCAATTAAGTAAATGGATAATATACTTAAATGGTATCTGTGACTTATTTCTTAACTGTTGACCAAGATTTATAGCAAGTACCCACATCAAAGAAATAATAATCTTTTTAAAGCACTGAAGTAAACTCTGCTCTGACTGTTGTATATTGTGTTTCACAGACATGAAAGTTATATGACATTAATCAAACAGTAAAAGATATTTTTAAATATAAAAAGCAGGTGAGGAATTTGAAACTCAAAAACTGAAAAGAAAAACAAAGATATGTTAAAGTTTTTTTTTTATATGTAACTGGAAAAAAAATTTTTTTTGAGAAGCAGGTGGTACAAATTGGGAGACATGACAAAAATGGATTGGTAAATGCTGGATGAGATACGGGAAGAAAAACACATTATTACGAAGCTGGGAGATCTGACCGCTGGTTAATATGCTAACAAAGAATCATAGATTTAGTTATTATTAAATAAAATAAAATTTAAATTAAAAAAAAAAAAAGAATCATAGATTTAGACCTAAAAGGAATCTTCCATTAAGAACAGGCCACGATATATGAATGTTATGGAATATTATTGTTCTGTAAGAAATGACCAACACGATGAATACAGAGAGGCTTGGAGAGACTTACATGAACTGATACTAAGTAAAATGAGCAGAACCAGGAGATCATTATACACTTCAACAGCAATACTGAATGAGGATGTATTCTGATGATGTGGTTATCTTTAACAAAGAGAAGATCCAATTCAGTTCCAATTGATCAATGATGGACAGAATCAGCTACACCCAGAGAAGGAACACTGGGAAATAAATGTGGACTACTTGCATTTTTGTTTTTCTTCCCAGGTTATTTTTACCTTCTGAATCCAATTTTTCTTGTGCAACAAGAGAACTGTATGGATCTACACACATATCTTGTATCTAAGATACACTTTAACATGTAGGAGACTGCCTGTCATCTAAGGGAAGGGGTGGAGGGAGGGAAGGGAAAAGCTGGGACAGAAGTGAGTGCAAGGAACAATGTTGCAAAAATTACCCATGCATATGTTCTGTCAATAAAAAGCTGTAATAATAAAAAAAAGAAATAAAAATAAAATACAGGCCATGAAGTCTAGCACTCTTATTTACAGATAAGAAAACTGAGGCTTGTTCTCTATCAGTTTGTAATTAAGGAGGAAAAGGCCAATTCCTTTGAAATGGGAATTCTTTGATCAGGCATGTACCCTATAGATGTCAATAATGGAACAAAAACTCCATGGATGTCAAAATATTCATGGTAGCACTTCCTGTGATGAAAGAAGTAAAAAAACAAAGCAGATTCTCATTTCCTAGAGAAAAGCTAAAAAAAAAAACCAAAAAACCCAAACCTTTATGATATGTGAAGTCAATAACTACTGAGGAGAAAGAAATAATGAGGAATTCATAAATAGAGAAGATGTGCATGAACTGATAACAAGATGAGCTTAACAGAAACAAAAGAACATACACAATGATTACAATAAAAACGATAAGATCGCTAAAAAAGAAGATAAACTCTGAGAAACTAAAAAAACCTAAACTTAAGTCTGAGAGAACATACTGCCCTACTTGAGGCAGAGGGGTTGGGGAGGGACAGGGATGAAGGCAGCAGACATTGCTACACGTGGTCCCTGTACTGGAAGTGTTTTCCTTTGTGACAAGAAGCAATTCAATGGGAGTGGGCAAAGGAGTTCTGAATCAACAAAGCCTTTTCAAAAGCAATATGGAATTATACTTTAAAAACAACAAAACTATTTATATCCTTTGATCTAAAGATTTTAGGGCTAGGAAGACTCATCTATACAAAAATATTTTAGTCAGTACTATTCTTTATTTAGTCAGTACTATAAAAACCAGTGCATCCAAAGATTAGGAAATAGAATAACTTGAGGATACAGTTATTATAAGACAAACAGGTATAAACATAGGAAGACTTTATTTCAAGTTATGTAGAATGAAGAAAAGAACATTCATAAAAGAACACATATACTGCTACTATTATATAGTAATAACAACAAACATCTGATGAATGCAGTCAAAAACATTTAGAAAGGAACATGGAAACAAATGAGATGCTTTTTACCTCCTCTTCACTCTCTGATTCCTCACTGCTTTCAGAAGTGTCCTCGGGTCTCCCAGATCCTGCTGCTTTGGCCTGGAGGGGAACAGACCCTGACTTCCAGAGAGCTGGAGTAGATATTCTCTCTTGAGTGTCCTTAGTGGAGAGAGGAGTGACAGGGGCCCTTTTTCCTGGAGGGGTATCGACTTGGGAAGCTTTCATTGTGGGTTTTGCCTAATATTGTACCAAAAGATTAACATAAATGAATAAATGTCTACATACCTAGACATACACAAAGACAGACACAGACATACCCACATACAAGGGCACTTTTACTTTTTATATACCTACATACACTTTAACTTTTTGATATGTTAATCTTTAATTACCTTAGTTACTAGGTTGATTGTTAGTGAATAATACTTTTACATTTTTGCTCCTGAATAGGTTAATCACCTCTTTAAGACCATTTCCTCATCAGTAAAATGAGAATAAAATCTAGACTCCTAAGTCTATGGCAAGGATACTATTTTGTAATCTGCTAAGAACTCTAGAATTTTTAAATATCACTATCATCATTATTAACTACCTCACTTACTGCAGGACCAAACCTCCAGAGAGGTAATAAACTAGGGAAAAGGAGTTTTAGAGTTCTTGGGAACATGTTCTTCTGATCAACATCTTTACAATAAATGCCTAAGAGATAAGCATCTTCAATGGAATTTAACAAGCATAGATAAGGAGATGATTAAGGCTATAAATGTCACAAACCCAAAAAAACACATCTGGAGATGGCAATCACTGGAAGTGTAAGCATGGTGGCTTGGAGTATTTGAAAAGACCTCCCAGAAACTTTTTTTGCCTCCTTTGGCAAGAGGAATATGATAAAAGAACATGGGGAGTTACAAGGGAGATACAAAATCCACAGATCTAGAGTGGAGGAGTTTTTAAAGGTACAAAGATAACCTCACTTTTCAATTTTACTTTCTTGGTTAAGTGACATATCTAATGCCACACAGAAGGCAGAGCTGGGATTTTTTTTTTTTTTTGCTGGGGCAATTGGGGTTAAGTGACTTGCCCAGGGTCACACAGCTAGGAAGTGTTAAGTGTCTGAGGCCAAATTTGAACTCAGGTCCTCCTAACTTCAGGTTGGTGCTCTATCCACTGCGCCACCTAGCTGCCCCTGGAGCTGAGATTTGAATACAGGTTCACTGTCCCCCAAACCAGTGGTCTTTCCAATGCATCAGGTTATCTATTCTGAAGAACATTAAAGAGCCGAGCCATGTTGTGACAAAGAAGGGAGATGAGAATGGTCAGCATCACACTAACTGCTCTCTGGATGCTCTACCTGAAGACTGAAGTGGGGAACAAGGCCAATCTGACATGGCCTCAAGCTGCAATGACTGCTTTCCCCCTTCCTTCTGACCTCACCTGTCTTTGGGTTGGAGGGATCACCACCTCATCGCTACTGCTGGAGCTCTCTTCTGAGCTGCTGGAATCCACCTTCATGGCCTGAAGGGAGGGAACTGCTGACTTCTTAGGAGATGATGCAGTAGTCCCTTTCTTTCCCTCCAAACCTATAGGAAGTATGACTGCAGGTTTTACCTAAAACCAAGAGAAAGCACTATGAGAAGAGATAGACAAGGGGGTTAACGGTCCCCTCTAGATTAAAGAGACTGGATGAGGATAATTACAAACAAGGGACACACCTGGACCTGAGATACTGGGATGCTCTCTTCACACTCTGAATCCTCACTGCTCTCTGAAGTGTTTTCTGGTTTCCCAAGCCAACCTATCTTTTGTTGGACTTCTCCTTTGGCCTGGAGAGGTACAGTCCCTGATTTCAAGGCGGACAGAGTAGATGCTTTCCCCTGAGTGCCCTTAGGGGAGACAGAGGTCCCTTTGCCTAAGATGGTGTCAGCTTGAGGGGTTTTCACTGCCAGTTTTGCCTAAGACCATAGAATGAAAACAAAGGAATCAAGGGCTGTGATCCAAGAATCAAGGCTTATTCCAGTTCTATGTTGATCAAAAATCAAATAGATGAGAAGCTATTAGGATCAGCAGAAGTTGAACCAAATGCCAAGGAAAGCATGACAAGAGCCACTCCTAAAATAAGAAAGCTCCTGCTCTTACTA